>NW_022639630.1:662436-674767 GCF_010583005.1 Odontomachus brunneus | reverse complement strand
CAACTTTTATCTGAAACATTTTTTTCTAAAATGCTTAGTTTTCGAGATATTTCACCGGTCCGGGACTATTTGAACACCCTGTATAATTATGTATGGACAAATATTATATATAATTATGCATGACAAAATTTTCAACGGGTGTTCTTTCGAAAAATCCTATAAATTTGATCTAAACATTCTTGCTTACCAGATTCAATTTTTGAGATATCCGGCAAAACTATTTAGAATGTCACTTTATATAAAACATGCATCTCTCTTACAAAAAATTAATTTTTTTTTTCAAATCTACACAGTAGAATAATATATCACGCCACAATTTAGTAAATAAAAAGAAACCACTATCACCAAACAAACATTTCGATAAAAAGTAGGAACGATACGAACCTGCGTATCCCGAATGCTTAACAATATTCATGTCGAAGACTGGAGACGTGCTATTTAACATCATCAAAGAAAAAATTTCAACATCCTAGAACAAAAGTCGTGACGCATACTCGACATATGATATATTTACGTATTGAGTTTACGATCTATAAGAACGATGCATTAAATATTACATATGCTAGTTATCATACGGCATCATTTTATATCATTTTTATGCAACACATTCCGACAAAAAAACAGAGCCAAGAAATTAATAAAAAGTTGTCCCTAAAGTTCTGCATGTTCGACAAGAATTCATAATATAGTTAAAAGATATCGTTGCATGCATGGACATAATAAAGTGCAAAATCGAAGTGCATAATTAATGCATCTCTATAGAAACCCTCTTCTATTGAAACACAATAATTCTCATAGTAGAATAGTCGTGACTACATGTATAGTCGGCAAAAAAAAGGTTGTCACAAGTTCTGCAGTGAATTTTAGAACAAACCACTAATTTCCGAAATGTGAAGATCCCCGCTCACATACACAGATAAAGCTGCGTAATACGTTTCATGCCGATTTCGGCTGTCACGAGTGACAGTTCGTCCAGATATTATGTCAAGAGGTTAATTTACGTAAAAAGTTAATTACATTAAGAAATTAATTTATGGTATTACACGGTATTATATTTATATTGTTTAATATTACTTTTGCCGTGATATTTTCAAAGAAAATATAAGGATAACAGATAAGTATTGTTGAATATATAACGATCTGCGCCAAAAACACCACGCGTTAAATAGGAAAATTCAAAGAATAACAGAGGAAAACGCGCAGAAGAAAAGCGGACACGAAAAGATCCGAACGTCCGCGAAGACATTCGAAAACCGCGAAAAGCCAAATAAAAGGCGTCGCCAACAAGCGACGAGATGAGATTCGCTCGCTCGCTTAACCGCGAACATCGGACGAGTAGCGCTCACATTAGCGATTCCGAGCAATTGCCGCAGATACGCAGCAAGCTCCTAAAGGGAGGATCCTGCTTTAGAAGGTTCAAAAAATCGATTTTTTTTTATTGCTTAAATCTATTCCTAATGTATCTAAGAATATGTATCCAAAGTTATAGAGGCTAATTCACAATATTTTCAAAGATACAGCACTAAACGCAGTGGGGTGTCAAGCAGATATACGAGCGCTCGGGCAGCTGGAGCGCGCGCTCCTTCCCTCGGTCGAATAACTCCGAACTATGTACCTGAAAAGGTACGTGCTTCTACGGAGCTGCTTCTAGCGTCAACGGTTAATTTTGCTCTGAGTCTTGTCGAGTGCACATCGCTACAATACCATGTCAAGTTATCCCAAAGGTGATAAATCGAGCAGTGATCGTTCTGCGAAGCCACGAAAACGCAGATTCCACGGGAATCGATTCACAAGTGAATCACAATGCAGAGTGCAACACAAGCAGTAGTGCGAAGAAATTAGCCACCGCAAGCACCGAAAATATAATTGTACATGCAGGTCACTATTACCGAATAATTGAATTTCTGACAGTGTTTCTTGCAATTTCTGACATAGTAATATGCAGATCTTGTAAACAAAGCATAACATTTGCAGAGAGCGGGCATCGAGACTTGGGTTTCAAAATTGTATTATCATGTATGTGCGGTCGACGAGAAATCAATTCAGGACCGTTAATAAATACCGGTTACGAAATAAATAGACGAATTGTGTTTGTGATGAGGCTTCTTGGTGTTGGACGAGAAGGCATCAATGTGTTTTGTGGACTTATGGATATATGTCAAGGTTTGGCGAAATCAACATATGATAAAATAGTGCAGCAATTATACTTAGCGTCGAAATCAATGTTTGAAAGTGTCTGTAAAAAAGCTGTCAAAGAAGAGCAAGAAAAAAATGTAGAAAATAAGCAAACTGCAAATTGTTTGAAAGTTTCCGGCGATGGGTCGTGAAAAAAACGTGGCTTCACTTCATTGTTCGGTGTAACAACTCTGATTGCATATTACTCTGGCAAAGTAGTCGACCTTATCGTTAAAAGTGCGTATTGTCATTCATGTGCCTTAAATAAAAACACATTAGACAATGACCAATTTGAGGAATGGTATGAAGATCATAAAGAATCATGCTCCTCAAATCACGACGGTTCAGCAGGGAAGATGGAGGTGGATTCAATCATGGAAATGTTTTTAAGATCTGTTGAAAAATTCGGAGTAAAGTATACGAATTATATCGGCGACGGCGATTCGAAAACTTTTGCTGGTATTCTCAAAATGAATCCATACGGTGACGATTTCCCTGTTACTAAAAATGAGTGCGTGGAACACGTACAAAAGCGTATGGGAACTCGACTCCGAAATAAAAAGAAGGAAGAGAAGCTCGGAGGTAAAAAGCGGTTGACGGAAAGCATCATTAAAAAGTTAATGATCTATTATGGTTTGGCAATCAGAAGAAATATTAATTCTGTCAAAGATATGAAAAAAGCTGTAATGGCAACGCTAGATCATTATTGTTCGAGTGATAAATCTCCTCGCCACGAGAATTGTCCGGCAGGCGCCGAAAGCTGGTGTGAATGGCGCAAAGCTGAAGCCACGAATTCTCTTGCGTCTTTCAAGCATCCTGCTCGATTGATTGACGAAAATGTGGAGAAACATATTCGTCCAATCTACGAAGAGCTCTCAAACGACGAACTTTTGACGCGATGCTTAGGCGGGCACACGCAAAATTCAAACGAATCTTTCAACTCCACTCTCTGGTGCATGATCTCGAAACATCTGAATTCTGGCCGAAAAATCGTTGAAATTGGTGCGTACATGGCTGCAGGAATGTTCAACGAAGGATATTCTGCAGTTTTAAGTACCATGCAGCTGCTCGATTTAAAAATCGGCCAGCTATGTAAGATGTTTGCGGATAACGTCGACGCACAATGGATCGAGAGGGAAAACCGGCGTACGTCTTTTTCCAGCAAGGAAGCTCGCACGGCCCGTAAACTCGAGCAACTGCATCAAAATGAGTTTTTTGAGGAAGTTGAAGGTTTACTTTATGGCGCAGAAATAGCTGATTAGCGTATTATTACTGTAAGTAATCAAAAATTAACATTTTTTCTGATCGTAAACTTTAAAGCGCGTTTTCTCGAGTTTTCGTTTTTACGATTTTTCTAAACTGGCGGGCGTGATGGCAAGAAAACTAGACGACCAATCAAAACGAACCAAGACTTGTTAGCTTTAGTTTTGTATTCTCTTCTATTTGAACTAAAAAGATTCACGAAAAAATCTCTAAACAACTTTTTTAGTAAGTTAAAATGATTTTTTTTTTTTACAAAAAGCACATTTTTTTCAAACCTGAGAAAAATTTTAAATTTCACGATGTTTTGGGTTTTTCTTAGTTCATCTAGAAGAAAAATATATGGAAATTAAAATTTTCTTTGGTTTTTTTGTTTCAGACGAAAATTACGAGCTTCATCTTTCCCGCCGATTGGAGACTGCAATTGCAAGGTGTTGCACAAATGTGCATAAAAATCGGCTGCGTTTGAATATTTTTCTCTCAAAAAAATTTTTTTTAATGTTCAAATATGCAATAAAATAATTCGCTAGACTTGCTTATTTTTTTCTGTTCTAAAAAAATCCCCCCAAAAACGCTTTTTTTAGGCCTCCTAAAGCAGGATCCTCCCTGAAGTAGCTTGGTATTGTGGATAAACGACCAAGACACACCCGCCGAGGCAACGCAGATATGCGTCTTCGAAACCGCTCATCTCTATCTATCATGGATACACGATCGAGATACATCCGTCGAGGTTTCGCAGATACGCGTCCTCGAAACCGCTCATCTCTATCTATCGTGGATATATGATCGAGATACATCCGTCGAGGTAACGCAGATACGCGTCCTCGAAACCACGCATTTCTATATCGTGGATACACGATCGAGATACATCCGCAGAGGTATCGCAGATACGCGTTCTCAACAACCATCATCTCTATATCGTGGATATACAATCGAGATTAATCCGCCGAGATATCACAGATACGCATCCTCAACCCTCTTATTTCTATATCGCGGATACACAGTCGAGACACATCTGTCGAGGCCTCGCAGATACGCGTCCTAGAATCCACGTACCTCTATAGCGTAAATATACACTTGAGATACCACCGCTGGGATACTGTAGACACGCATACGTGAACCGATTTCCGCTATATTAGAAACACAAGCGACCGCACCCCGTGCGAAGACCATTAGGTCGACGTCGCATCGAGCACTCCATCCAGGAGTACCGTATTTGCTCACAATGCAATATATATTTTAGTACATATTAAAACGTCATGTTTTCTGTTGTATTTAATAAGTTTTTAGTTCTTGTTGAGAGGAGAAGACAAACATACAATCAAACATACAACAAGATATTCCGCGCCAAGAAATATAAGTAAACATATAACTTGAAAATAATATCGTTGAAATGTACAGCAATCTACTTGTCGTAGAATGTTTACTTTTATAGGCAAGTTAAAAATATGATCACGAGAATATACAACTATCTTGATTTATTTACAGGCGATAAAAGTGTAACGATGCATATCGTTACGTAATAATAGAAACGCAGAACAACGCAAATCAGGAGCGCAAGAGGACAGCGCGTCCTCTAATATTGCGCGACCGCCGAACAACCGCGGTAAATAGCGAATCAAGCGAGATTCGAGGGATATAAAACGCCGCGTAATCGTAATCGAGGAGATTCGATCATCCTCTCTCGAAAGAGAAGCTGAACCGATCCACCGCTTCCGACGGAGAATCCGATTCCGATCAACCGCTCTAAGAGAGACCGACTCTACTCCGCTCCTGGCAGATTACTGTTCGTCGATTGGCGACTATAGTCACTCCGCTGTCGTTACACGGATACGTGTCATCGATATTCGACTCTATTCCGCTCCTGGCAGATTACTGTTCGTCGATTGGCGACTATAGTCACTCCGCTGTCGTTACACGGATACGTGTCATCGATATTCGACTCTATTCCGCTCCTGGCAGATTACTGTTCGTCGATTGGCGACTATAGTCACTCCGCTGTCGTTACACGGATACGTGTCATCGATATTCGACTCTATTCCGCTCCTGGCAGATTACTGTTCGTCGATTGGCGACTATAGTCACTCCGCTGTCGTTACACGGATACGTGTCATCGATATTCGACTCTATTCCGCTCCTGGCAGATTACTGTTCGTCGATTGGCGACTGGAATCACTCCGCCGTCGGCTCACGGATTCGTGAGACCGACACTGATAAGGCCCGCGGCCCCGTTGGCCGCATCCGAAATCGTGTTCGAATGAGCCGAGCTCGTGGAATCATAGAGGAAACTCCGAGAGCTAAGGTCCCGTGTACAAGGACAGACGGACGCCTCACATACGCCGAAACGACTCAAATCTCCGCGATAGGAGATCGAAGGGAGCGCCGCTAAGGCAATATCCCGCGTGCAGCCACGCTGCAATCTCAGCGACAGCGGACATTATATGATTCCGAAACGCCGATAAAATCGCGGAAGAAGTGTCAACCGCGCTTAAGAGATAAGACGCCGAAAGAAACATTAACAGAATAAACTCGCGAATACGCGACGCTGACGTCGTCCGTGTCCCGCGCACCACGCGTCACATCACGCAAACCGGCGTCTAAACAAACCTCTGTCAGGCGATACAAACAACCAAAACCAACGGCGTCGACACGTATTGTTCGATCTGTATCTTGTAATTATCGTCATCTTAGTATTTAAATATATTATTCATTATCATTTTTAAAACCAACACTGTTTCTCAATTATTCCGCTTATCACGAACCCGATCCGACGAGCGATCCGAACCAGCGACGAATCGCGGTTACAAAAGTATACATTTGGACATTCGAGGTGATGCTATATGCATACAATCACTTTCTTATTATTTATTATCAGTATCAATAACGTTTTAATATGTATTAGGTGTACAACTTTGCTTCCGCCGTTTTTTTTCCGAAATTCGTGGCCTTATTGTAAAAAACTAGTTATACATTTATGATTCAAAGTATTGTCCATCGCTGGCCATTACTTTCTCCCATCTTTCGGGCAGCGTACGAATCCCGCGTCGAAAAAACTGGTCATCTTTTGAGGCGATCCACGAATCGATCCAATTTTTTAGTTCTTCATAAGACCGGAAGTGCTGGTCAGCCAGGCCGTGTGCCATTGATCGAAACAAGTGATAGTCAGAGGGAGCAACGTCTGGAGAATATGGCGGGTGGGGTAGGACTTCCCATTTCAACGTTTCCAAGTATGTCTTGACCACTTTCGCAACATGGGATCGAGCATTGTCATGCTGCAAAATCACTTTATCGTGTCTCTCGTTGTATTGCGGCCGTTTGTCTTTCAATGCTCGGCTCAAACGTATCAATTGCGTTCGATACCAATCGCCTGTGATTGTTTCAGTCGGTTTTAACAGCTCATAATACACTACGCCGAGCTGGTCCCACCAAATACCGAGCATGACCTTGGAGCCGTGAATATTCAGTTTGGCCGTCGAATGTAGAAATATGGCCGGGAACTCCCCATGATTTTCTGCGTTTGGGGTTATCGTAATGAACCCATTTTTCGTCCCCAGTCACAATGCGATGCAGAAATTCCTTCTTTGCCTTTCAAGCAGCTGTTCACAAGCAAACGCCGTTCAACATCTCTCGGCTTCAATTCGTACGGCACCCAATTTCCTTGCTTCTGAATCATTCCCATGGCTTTGAGGCGTTTTGAAATGGCTTGTTGAGTCACTCCCAATGATCGTGCCAATTCTTCTTGATTTTGAGACGAGTCTTGATCAAGTAATGCCCCCAATTCTGTATCTTCGAAAACCTTCTCTCTTCCATCGCTATGTCGGTCTTCGACGTCAAAATCACCGAAGCGTTGAAACCATTCACGACACGTTCTTTCATTAATAGCGGCTTCACCATAAGTATTTGAGAGCATTCGATGAGCCTCAGCCGCAGATTTCTTCATATTGAAGCAGAAAATTAAAACCTCCCGCAAATGACGAGAATTTGGCTCGTAAACTGACATTTTCAATCGAGAATAACTTTATGATGCAGACACAAATCGACTAATGTTTCTATGGGGTTATGTTGACAGATGCCCAAGTTTATTGTATGACGTCTATGATCTATTTATTTCGACCACCACTTACCGCTAAAGCCATCTATAGGAAGACGACGGAAGCAAAGTTGTACACCTAACACTAAAATATATATTGCATTGTAAGCAATGCAAAATACGTATCAATAACGTTTACATACAGTATCAATAACGTTTTAATATGTACTAAAATATATATTGCATTGTAAGCAATGCAAAATACGTATCAATAACGTTTACATACAGTATCAATAACGTTTTAATATGTACTAAAATATATATTGCATTGTAAGCAATGCAAAATACGTATCAATAACGTTTACATACAGTATCAATAACGTTTTAATATGTACTAAAATATATATTGCATTGTAAGCAATGCAAAATACGTATCAATAACGTTTACATACAGTATCAATAACGTTTTAATATGTACTAAAATATATATTGCATTGTAAGCAATGCAAAATACGTATCAATAACGTTTACATACAGTATCAATAACGTTTTAATATGTACTAAAATATATATTGCATTGTAAGCAAAGCAAAATACATGTCTATATTCGTGTTTGCGTTAAACAAACCTGACACTTCCCTAATTACCTCTGATTAATAGATAAAAACGAGACATATGCAAAACAAATGTATCATATTCGAAAAACATTAATTACATGTCCTAAGGTAAGATAAAAAAAAACCGCACAAGGATAATTCGTTGAACGCTCGCTGCCGGCTCAAAAATTTTCGACGTGGGAGCTTCAATCTGCTAGGCCACGCCACCTCGCTGAAAGATTTTAGTCATATCCGTGATACAGTCTCGCAATTCAAACTTTAAATTGTAATTTCTCATAAACAAAGGCCCATTGGCACAAATCCGAATTAGAGTGTTAATGCTAAACATCGCAGCTAGCGAACGTGCTATATCTCGTTCAAAAATCGATTTAGCAGGTTGTGGCATCTCCTTGTGAATTGTCTTGAACCATGAAGATATTAGATAGTTGTGCCTATTATATTTTTCGACCCTAGTGGAACTAACTCGTACTCGATTTAACGTAAACACCCAAAGTCACTCAGGAAATTCTAGGAACTTATGCATAAATGTAATATCTCTACTTTATTGTTTAAAATATTCTATTTTACAATTACATTAAATATTCTATTCTATATTTTAGAGAGGTTAGAAATGATAGAGGGGAAGGGGAAAGAGAAGAGGGAAAATAGCAAGAGAAGAGATATCTGGAGAGGTGGATAGAAACTAGGTGAAAGAAAGTGTGACAAGAGCAGTAGGAACAGGAGAAGAAATGTGGAGGGAAGGACAGGGAGTAGAATTAACTAGGCGAAAAGAAAGAAGAAGAGAAGGGCAAAGGAATGAAGGAAGAAATGAAGGAGAAAGGGAAAGATAAGATAGTGAAAGGAAAGAGGGAGATAATAGGAGGTGAAAGAGAGGAGAACGAAGAGAAGTATAACTCAGCGAGAAAAGTTACGTTGATTCGACGTCTACCAGACATCTATATGAAACATCTATCTACCATCTACGTCTAATCTAGATTAAGATCGACTTAAAAATGATCCACATTTTGATGTCTAATAGACTGTCATTTCAACGTCTTATCGAAAGTTAACTTTAGACGGCCGTGGTAATACGAATATCTATACAGCACAGTAATGTTCCCACACAGCAGAGGTATCCAAAATATATCATAGAGATATCCTAAATATACAGGGTGTCCAAAAAGTCTGAAAACACCTAAATAATTTCCCAGGTAAATTATTTTTGAAAAATGTTAAGGTCACTCTTGTAGTAATTTTTGACGAGGAATTCAATGGTGACCTTGGATTTGACCTTGATGATGACCTTAAAGGTTATTTCAAGGTCAGCTCAATTTTTTTAAATGGAAACCCCCTTTTTTGACGTCGGCAATCGAAAGAGCGGGAAATTTAACGTTCAAAAACATTATAAGGCCATAAATCGTGGTTGACCTTGAAGGTCATTCAAAGGTTATTTAATTTTGAGGACTGGATATCTTCGAAGAACGCAGTTGATGAAAATACCTTACTTTAGTTATTTTGTTTAATTGCAATTAGTGGTGACCTCAAACTCGACCTTGTTGGTGTCCTTCAAGGTTATTTCAAGGTCAAATTTTTTTTTCTAAAAACCTCCTCATTTGTCGTCGGCAATTGAAAGAGCGGAAGTTTTCATACTTTTACTTTTAGCGTTACCCAGAAACAACGGCGGAGACGTAGTAAGGACTGTTTCCTTTGGGGTGCTTGCTTAACGTGAGTCCCCTTGCCTCTCACGATGGGGTGCTTTATTATCGTGAGTCCCCTTGCTTCTCACGTTGGGGTGCTTTATTATCGTGAGTCCCCTTGCCTGTCACGTTGGGGGGCTTTATTATCGTGAGTCCCCTTGCCTCTCACGTTGGGGTGCTTTATTATCGTGAGTCCCTTTTATGTTATTTTTGAACCACGTTTTTAATACATATTAAAAAAGTATTTTCTAGCAAGTTCATTACGTTGGATTTCATGTTAGATAATTTGTTTATGTCTAAAATGCTAGCTACATATTCAAAATCAAAGAATAAGACGTTATGTTAATTATTGAAAAGCAAAAAAAATTGAAAATAAAGCTGTAAAAAAGAGGTTTAGAAACAATATTTTAAAAGCACTCCAAAGGGAACAGAAATTACTACGTCCCCGCCGTTGTTTCTGGGTAACGCTAAAAGTAAAAATATGAAAACTTCCGCTCTTTCAATTGCCGACGACAAATGAGGAGGTTTTTAGAAAAAAAAATTTGACCTTGAAATAACCTTGAAGGACACCAACAAGGTCGAGTTTGAGGTCACCACTAATTGCAATTAAACAAAATAACTAAAGTAAGCTATTTTCATCAACTGCGTTCTTCGAAGATATCCAGTCCTCAAAATTAAATAACCTTTGAATGACCTTCAAGGTCAACCACGATTTATGGCCTTATAATGTTTTTGGACGTAAAATTTCCCGCTCTTTCGATTGCCGACGTCAAAAAAGGGGGTTTCCATTTAAAAAAATTGAGCTGACCTTGAAATAACCTTTAAGGTCATCATCAAGGTCAAATCCAAGGTCACCATTGAATTCCTCGTCAAAAGTTACTACGTAACGTAAAAGTTACTACGTAAGTAAAGAGTGACTTTAACATTTTTCAAAAATAATTTACCTGGGAAATTATTCAGGTGTTTCCAGACTTTTTGGACACCCTGTATATTTGGGATATGTGATATCTTCAAGATATTCCTATGATATATTTGGGACATTTCTGCTGTGTGGGGTTGAATCAATGTTGAAAGAATGTTGAATTGCAACAATGTCAATATTGTAGCAACATTGAGAAACATTGAATCAACGTTGCACAAACCTTGATATAATGTAAAAATGGCCACGATTGTTGATTTTTCCTTGACATTTCAACGTTTTATTTATTCTTATTGTTTCATAAAAAAACTAATACCTAATTTTCTTCATGTCTTATAACTGCTAGAAACCGAAGATTGTCAAACACACTCTAAAACTTTCGAGAATCCTCCCTCGATAATTTCGAATCCGAAGCGGTATGCCGGTCACCCATCCATCCTGACTGCGTTGCTTAACCTAACGATCGAGCTGCACGCGATGATTCCAATGACTCTAACGGTGTTCTTACAATTTATGTTTATAAAATGTATACTTACAATGTTCACAGTTCTTATATTCATATTATAACGTATCTAGCAAATACACACGTTGATTCGCCTATCTATTTTATTTAATATCTCTAAAGTTTATGTAGTTATTTGCAAAATGACTTCGATCATTCTTTCCAGTTTAATGTTTTTCGAATAATCTGACACTCCTATTTTTCTAATACTATAATTGAAACAGAAATCTAAAAAAAAACTGACGTCTTCACATAGAATAAATTTTTTATGCAAAACGCGTGTGATAGCAATTACGAGTTAAAATTTACAAGGCAGTAGAGCAACTCGTTACTTTTGTATAAAAGAAAAAAATATTTATGTCTTAGTAAAAAAACGAACTAAAATGTATTAATTTTATTAATGAATAAATTAAATATAACTTATTTATTAATAAAATATTAAAAAATTTATAGAAAGAAAAGAATATTCTAGTAAGATTATTGTGATATATCATATTAATGTATTAATAATGTTTTAATAATGTCTATAATGTCAAAGAAATTAATATGTCAATTAATATCATTCTATTTAGAATATGATATATTGCTATAATTTAACTATAATATTGCAAATATATAAGTGTAATATTTCAATGATATAAATGTGTAATATTTCAATGATATAAGTATGTAATATTGCAATAACATTTCTGTAACATTTCAATAACATATGTAAAGGTACAATATTTCAGTAATATTTCTGTAATATTTCACTGTGATATGTAATATTACCACTATATTGCAATATCACTGTAATATTTCTGTAATATTACGTGTGGGTAAGGAATATGACTAGGGTAGGGGTTTTAAAATATTAGTAAACAAATATCCTGTGATATCTCAAATCAAATCTCTAATAAACATGAAAACATTCCCATATAGCACAGAAACATTGCAGAAACGTTGCAGAAATATTTCATTGCAAGATTGCAACATTGCAAATACATTGCAAAATATGACTGTAACATTACTATGATGTTGCAGTAACGTTGCAGTAAAATGTCCGGCCTTAGAAAGATTACATTGTAATATCATAGCAATATTGGAATGCAATATATGTATATATATATATATATATATATATATATATATATATATATATATATATATATA
>NW_022639630.1:656283-662426 GCF_010583005.1 Odontomachus brunneus | reverse complement strand
ATATATATATATATATATATATATATATATATATATATATATATATATATATATATATATAACCCATATATACAAAGAAATATCATACTAAGAAATACTGAAAAATTATTAGTAATTAAATATTACCAGTAATTCAATAATTTTTGGCCAGTACTTAATTTCTGATGAATATTGATAATAAAGTCACTGTTAAATATTGATAGTAATCAAATACTGAGAATTATTGTATGAAGATGAAAAATGAGAAAATCATAATATTTAAAAAATATATTTATAATTCCTTATTTTCTCATGTCTCGTAAACCACTAAGTATCGAAGATTGTTCAATAAACACTCCAATCTTTCGTGAATCCTCCTTCAATAATTTCGATCCCAAATGGCATACCACCGGTTATCCATCCATATCTTGACTCCGTTAAAGTGTTGCTTAAACCTGAGGATAGAGCAGTACCCTTATAGAAATATCATACTAAGAATCATTGATAATTACTTATTTTCAGTGTTAAAAATACTGGATAATAAGTAATTATCAATGATTCTTAGTATGATATTTCTATAAGGGTATGCGGCGATTCCCAATAACTCCAACGATATTCTTACGATTTATGCTTATATAATGTATTCTTATTATGTTCACAGTATATTATAACATACCTAGCAAACACTAAATAATAGTTATATAACTTTTACTTGGTGTTTGTTGAATAATTTGCTCATAGATATTGAAACAATGCAACAACATTCGATATGCGATGAATATTGATGTAATATAGTGAACTAGTGATAATTACTTTTAGATTTTTAATAGAATGTTATAACGATTAATCCAAACAAAAAACAATAAAAAATCCAAGAAAATCCAAATAAAATCAAATTACTAAATTTTGAAATAAACTTTTAGAAAATATTATTTAAAACAATAATGCTGTTTTATCAAATAACATGGTTTCCTTGAACGAAATAAAAGTTTTTATTTTTATCATTTTAAAAAATGATATTTTGTTTAAGAATATAATATTTTAATGAAACAAAAAAAACACAAAATTAAACGTACGAATTAAAAGTACCAATATTAAATCTAAAGAAACTGTTTTTTCCGAAAAAACGAACTTTTATAAGAAGTATAAAAAATATGTAATATGACAAATTCTATTAATGACTGCCATTAACAAGTACTATTCTAAGTACTATTCTATAAGTACTATTGATGTGAAACATTATTGCATTTGAAATACAAGTAACAAAAATAACTAGTAAATAAGTAAAAAATATTACATTATATTCGTAACATTTTTTAAATATTGCTGCAATATTGTTAAAGTAATATTGCAAATTAATGTCACTGCAATGTCTCTGCAACATTGTACTGCAATATACAATCTTGCAACGTTGTAGCAATTTTACTGCAAACTTCTGTGTTGTATGGGTTTTTACGTATAATGCAAAAGATATATATTAGACATCGATTCAATATCGAATAGACATCTAAAGAGATTGTATATAATCGACAAAATAAAATCCCGAAATTTCATCGAAAACTCTCTTTTAATGGTCAATATTATGAATGGATTCTAAAACATTAAAATTTCTTCAAAATACCCTTATAGAAATATCATACTAAGAATCATCGATAATTACTTATTTTTAGTATTAAAAATACTGGATAATAAGTTATCAATGATTCTTAGTATGATATTTCTATAAGGGTAGAAGATGTCTCAATTGCCATTTTTCTAAACGTACATTTAGACTAGACATAACTTACAAGGAAAGCTTTCAGCTAGCGAGTCACCGATTTTGCTGAACTTTTATAAAAATATAGTACTGGTGTAGTAGTAACAAATGATATTCGAAGAAGATACATCTCTCAAGCATTTATGAGAAATTGCTATTTGAAGTTTAGTCCTATCCATTAGTGCCGTCGTAACAAGAGGGCGATCAAGTAGTTGCGGTAGCGCAGCAGACTAAGCCTCGCGGTTCGAGTCGGAAGATTGCGTGTCGCGTCCCATTGTGTCCATGTTTTTTTACTGTTAGAAAGAAAAATATGTAAAATATATAATATATAAATATATGTAAAATATATAATATAATATATAATATATAAATACGCAGATAAATTCTTTGTATCAGACTTTGTTTTTAAATTTTATCGTAAATAAAAATGATCAGTGCTAATATGACAAATGTAAGCAAAACTTTTTATTGGTCGCAATTGTACACAAAAACGAAAGAGAAATATATGTGTCTCCACCGTGATATCTCCTAACATCAGTTGTTATCAGCTAATAAACAGTTGATCTTTGATGTTTATGAGTCGCGTTCGTTCGCAGCTCGTTCATTTTCGATTACATACGTATATGTGTGTATTTGTGTTTGTGTGTGTAAACATCAATATATTTACATGATATAGAGAAATAAGTTATAAATATTTGTAATATTTTATTTATTCAAATATGTACAAAAAGGTAGATATATATTAAAATAAATGCAATACAGTAAAAAAAAAAAAAAACATGAACATAATGGGACGCGAGCACGCAACCACCCGATTCGAACCGCGAGGCTTAGGGCTATCGCACACAAATTGACATAACTGCATATGCATAGCATAAGACCGTACGTACCAATGAGCATCGAGTATTAAGTCGCCATATTGGTGTTCGATGCTTAATATTCGATGCTCATTGGTCCATATGATCTTATGCTATGCATATGCAGTTATGTCAATTTGTGTGCGATAGACCTTAGTCTTCTGCGCTACCGCAGCTACTTGATCACCTTCTTATTACGACGGCATTAATGGAAAAAACTAAACTTCAAATAGCGATATTTCATAAATGCTTGAGAGGTGCACTTTCTCCGAATAGCATTTGTTACTACTACACCAGTACTATATTTCTGTAAAAATTCAGCAAAATCTGTGACTCGCTAGCTGAAAGCTCCCCTTGTTAGATTTCTCCGACATCGATTAGATGTTGAATCGACGTCAGCGTTCTCGCTGGGAAGCAAGTTCAGAAGAGGTGTAGAAAAGGAAAAGAGAATCGAAAAAGAAAAAAATAAAAGAGAAAGAGGAGGGTAACTGTTGTGCATTTAGAAGGGGAAAGAAGCTACAAAAATCGCCTCAGAAAAGGAATGAAATAAAGGGGAATGGAGAAGGGAAGAGGGAGGGGAGGAAAAGGGAAGAGAGGGGTGGAAGAGAGAGATGATGGAAGGGCTGAAGGAAATAAAAGAGGAGTTAAAGGAAGCAGTTAAGAAAGCGATAAGGAGTCAGGGGAGAGAGATGAGGGAGGAGATGGAAGCAATGATAAGGAAAATGAGATAGAGAGAGAAGGAATGAGGAAGAAAGGGAGAAGAGATGAGAGGTAGAATAGAGGAGCTCGAAAAAAGATGGAAAGAAGGAGAGGAGGAGGGAAAAAAAGAAAGGGAAAAGAAAGATAACAGATTAGAGGCTAGAGTAAAAGAAATAAAAAGAAGAATGGAGATGAGAGAAAGGGGGAAGAGGAGGAAAAATATATGGGTAAAGAAGCTAAAAGGAGGATAGAAAGAGATGGAGGAAAGCATAAAAAGAAGTGGAGTGAAGCGGGAGTAGGTGAAGAGATAGAGCAGGTGAACGTAATAAATATAAGAAATATAAGAAAGGGAGGGGAAGAAAGAGGAAGATGTTAGTAAAGATGAGAAGTTTGGAAGAGAAAAGGGTAGTGATAAGGATGAGAAGGGAAATAGGAGGGAAAGAGGTAAGGATAGAGAATGATTTGACGTAGAGAGAAAGGAAGATGAGATGGCAGATAGAGGAGGAAAGAGAGAAGCAGAGGAAGGAGAGTATGGATAGGGTATGAAAAAATACAGATAGAAGGAAAATGGTGGTGGTTGGATGAGGAAAAGGACAAATAAGAAGGGTGAAATATGGGAAGGATAGGAAGAAGAGGAAAGAGAAGGAGAGGGGAAGAGGACAATAAGGAAAGAAGAGGAGGGAGGAGATAGGAAAATGGAAAAGGGATGGAAGATAGCATTTTGGAACGTGGCTAGGGTGAAGAATAAGAATAAGATTTTCTAATAAAAAAATTGGACGAAAAGTCTGGTTCTGTTTGTTCGCATAAAACACTGTCACTTTAGTTATTACTGCTATTTATAACTTGTTTTTTTTTTATAAATAGCACAAATTCATTAACTTATCAACGAATTATTCTTGAGACAATTTTATCAATCGGAAATCTTGATGTAAATTTTCGGCTCAACCACTGAGAGTCCAGATAATCTAATAGAGATAAGAAAGCATGATCACGGGGACACCAGGAGACCGGATGGCCTGAGGAAGGTCGAAAGGTAAGAACGTCGGAACGCAGAAACACGGGAATGCAGGAACACCAGGAAGCTGGGTGGCCCGAGGAAGGCCGGACGGCAGGAATACAGGAACAGCAGGAGGCCGGATAGCCCGAGGAAGGCCGAACGACAAAAATGCAGGAACATGGGAACACAGGAACACCAGGAGGTCGGATGGCCCAAAGGAAGGCATTCTTACAAAAAAATACTATTAGTGGTAATAGTGTCACTAATAGTTTCACTAGCAGTGTTAGTAGTATCGCTATTAGTGCTAATAGTGACACTGTTAATTACATTATTAGTGCTGATAGTGATAGTGGGTGTTTCCGATAATACCTCTCCGAGTCATTTCCCTAGAGCAGAAATAAGTTACAGACATCACCATCTACTACTATTATGTGATTCATGACAACCCAAAGCTACTTAATGCTGTCTCACTACTGCAAGCAGTGGGTTAGACAGAACAATACCGTGACAAATACATGAGATAATAATTTTGTAAAATTGTATTATTGATTATAAAATCATCTGGTGTTGTTTTCTAATAAAATTTTATTTATTCTTAATTAAAGTTATATAACCATTAAAATATATATTATATTTTTCAAATATTATCCTAAAGTAAAAAGTCACACTGTTTTAACCCGGGAAAAAAAAATTCAGATAAAAGCCAGATATGGATTTTGTCAAGATTTGATCAGATATAATCAGATATAATTCAGATATGATTGAGATCTGTCCACATATAATCATATATAATTATATATAATTATATATACAATTATATATAATTATATATGGACAAGTCTGAATCATATCTGAATTATATCTGATTATATCTGATCAGATCTTGACAAAATCCATATCTGGCTTTTATATGAACTTTTTTTGCCCGGAAACCTATTTGCAAGTATTGTTTTTACATGACTCGTACAGGTGCAAATCCACAATAAATTATGCCATTAAAGTATATTGATGACAAAACAAGATAGATTTATTTGCACAGTTTGTTTTAAATTGTATGTAATTCTACAAACGTTTTTTAATGTTATTATTTTTTTAACATTATTTGAGTTATTTCTTTTATACTTTAATATTCATTACAACTAAAGATTATTAGATAAAAAATGGATGTACTAGAAATGTGGGAAATATTTTTTGATCACCCATCTGATGAAGATGATGAGGATAACTTCCAACCTCCACGGGAACATCATATAAAGATCTCACATTTTTTTAAAACATTGTTGTAGCATATTCATTGACAGGTAATGGAATTTCAAATTTTACTGTACTATATTAATTTATTGTTTTAAGTTTATATAAATGTTCTTGCATTATATGTTTTGATTACAATAAACTATATTAACATTATTAAAATAGATTTTAAATCTATCTTGTTTTGTCATCAATATACCCTAATGGCATAATTTATTGTGGACTTGCACCTGCACGAGTCATATAAAAACAATACTTGCAAATAGGTTAAAACAGTGTGACTTTTTACTTTAGGATAATATTTGAAAAATATAATATATATTATTATATATATACTATATAGTATTTACTATTATATGTATACTTACTATTATATATATACTATTATACAGGGTGTCCCGCGTAAGGCGGACCAAAAGAAAAATATAAGTAAAAATGAACAAAAATTGTATAGGTCATTTTTCAAACAACCACGTAAAATTTCGAGATATTAATTAAAATAGTTGAACAAATTAGAACGCGCGATGCGACAGGCGGGACATACGGTTCTCAATGGTCGGCGAAGAAAATGGAAGAACGCACACGTACACGGACGTACACACGG
>NW_022639630.1:654198-656273 GCF_010583005.1 Odontomachus brunneus | reverse complement strand
TTGATCAGATATAATCAGATATAATTCAGATATGATTGAGATCTGTCCACATATAATCATATATAATTATATATAATTATATATACAATTATATATAATTATATATGGACAAGTCTGAATCATATCTGAATTATATCTGATTATATCTGATCAGATCTTGACAAAATCCATATCTGGCTTTTATATGAACTTTTTTTGCCCGGAAACCTATTTGCAAGTATTGTTTTTACATGACTCGTACAGGTGCAAATCCACAATAAATTATGCCATTAAAGTATATTGATGACAAAACAAGATAGATTTATTTGCACAGTTTGTTTTAAATTGTATGTAATTCTACAAACGTTTTTTAATGTTATTATTTTTTTAACATTATTTGAGTTATTTCTTTTATACTTTAATATTCATTACAACTAAAGATTATTAGATAAAAAATGGATGTACTAGAAATGTGGGAAATATTTTTTGATCACCCATCTGATGAAGATGATGAGGATAACTTCCAACCTCCACGGGAACATCATATAAAGATCTCACATTTTTTTAAAACATTGTTGTAGCATATTCATTGACAGGTAATGGAATTTCAAATTTTACTGTACTATATTAATTTATTGTTTTAAGTTTATATAAATGTTCTTGCATTATATGTTTTGATTACAATAAACTATATTAACATTATTAAAATAGATTTTAAATCTATCTTGTTTTGTCATCAATATACCCTAATGGCATAATTTATTGTGGACTTGCACCTGCACGAGTCATATAAAAACAATACTTGCAAATAGGTTAAAACAGTGTGACTTTTTACTTTAGGATAATATTTGAAAAATATAATATATATTATTATATATATACTATATAGTATTTACTATTATATGTATACTTACTATTATATATATACTATTATACAGGGTGTCCCGCGTAAGGCGGACCAAAAGAAAAATATAAGTAAAAATGAACAAAAATTGTATAGGTCATTTTTCAAACAACCACGTAAAATTTCGAGATATTAATTAAAATAGTTGAACAAATTAGAACGCGCGATGCGACAGGCGGGACATACGGTTCTCAATGGTCGGCGAAGAAAATGGAAGAACGCACACGTACACGGACGTACACACGGAGCTACTCATTTCAGTATGCCAAACAGCCCACCTCTCTGGCCTATAAGATAGGCCCGCGAGCAATCATCCATTTTCTTCGCCGGCCGCGGCGAGCCGTATGTCCCGCCTGCCGTGTCGTCGCGCTCTGATATGCTCAACTATTTTCATTAATATCTCGAAATTTTACGTGGTTGTTTGAAAAATGACCTATATAATTTTTGTTCACTTTTATGTGTTCTACTTATATTTTTTTTTGGTCCGTCTTACGCGGGACACCTACCCTTATAGAAATATCATACTAAGAATCATTGATAATTACTTATTATCCAGTATTTTTAATACTGAAAATAAGTAATTATCAATGATTCTTAGTATGATATTTCTAAAAGGGCTGTATATATACTATATAGTATTTTAATATAACTTTAATTAAGTATAAATAAAATTTTATTAGAAAACAACACCAGATTTTATAATCAATAATACAATTTTACAAAATTATTATCTCGTGTATTTGTCACGGTACTGTTCTGCCTAACCCACTGCTTGCAGTCGTGAGACAGCATTAGGTAGCTTTAGGTTGTCATGAATCACATAATAGTAGTAGATGGTCATGTCTGTAACTTATTTCTGCTCTAGGGAAATGACTCGGAGAGGTATTATCGGAAACACCTACTATTAATGTTAATAGTGGCACTGTTAGTGACTCTAGTAGTGACATTAATAATACTAACACTATTAGTGCTGATAGTGACACTACTAGTATTAGCAGTGATACTATTAGTGACACCAGTAATGTCAGAAGTAACTACAAATTCCAATAGTGGTAATACGAGTATTATAAGTGACACTTGATGAGCTGATGTGTATAACCCTTGTAGAAATATCATACTAAGAATCATTGATAATTACTTATTTTCAGTATTAAAAATACTGAATAATAAGTAATTATCAATGATTCTTAGT
>NW_022639630.1:653705-654048 GCF_010583005.1 Odontomachus brunneus | reverse complement strand
TTATAGAAATATCATACTAAGAATCATTGATAATTACTTATTATCCAGTATTTTTAATACTAAAAATAAGTAATTATCAATGATTCTTATGATATTTCTATAAGGGATGTCAATTTGTTTTTTATATCTATCGTTGGGACACATCATCCTAGCAGCATATATTGGTTTCACGTACGTTTTCTAAACGTATATACCATTTCATAATCATTTTTAAAATGTTTTCCACACGTTTCTAAATGGTATATACTAACCGAGACGTTTTCATCTGGTATACCGTAATTCATCAAATTTTATTATTGGGTGTACAACTTAGTTCGGTCCGTTTTCAAAAGATGGTTCTAGG
>NW_022639630.1:632551-653602 GCF_010583005.1 Odontomachus brunneus | reverse complement strand
AAAAAATCGTATGTAAAGCCCGGCCAACCGGGAACATCAACGCCGAAGCCGAATATCCATGATGCCAAGGTAATGCTCTGTATTTGGTGGGATCAGAAGGGTGTGATCCACTATGAGCTGCTAAAACCTGGTCAAACCATCACGGGATACTTCTACAGGCGACTATTGATCCGTTTAAAGCGAGCTATAGCCGAGAAACGTCCAGAATATGCGACCAGACACGAGTCCATAATCTTTCACCATGACAACGCTCGGCCTCATGTTGTTGTTCCGATTAAAAACTATTTGGATAATAGCGGATGGGAAGTTCTGGCTCACCCGCCTTATAGCCCAGACCTTGCCCCTTCCGACTACCATTTGTTTCGATCGATGCAGAACGCTTTGACTGGAATACACTTCACTTCAGAACAGGGTATAAAAAATTGGCTCGATTTATTCTTGGCTTCAAAAGATGAACGCTTCTTCCGCGACGGAATCCATAAATTGCCAGAAAGATGAGAAAAAGTAGTGGCTAGCGATGGACAATACTTTCAATAATGTATTAATTCATTTTATCATTCAAATAAATGTGTTTTTCAAGCAAAAAAAACGAACCGAATTAAGTTGTACACCCAATATTACTATAGAAAAACTATGAAAGATAATTCATTATTACAAGAATACGTTTATAAGGTTATTAAACATTATTTTTCCTGTACAAAAATTTATTTTCTATGACAATTATATTTCTACCCAATCAGCAGACAATGTTTTTTAAATATTTTTTAAATATTTATTTTTCATTGATATTACATTGTACAGTTTATTGTAAAAATAATATTTATTTAATATTTACTAAACGTTTATATAACATTTATTAAATATTTAAAATAAAAATTTAAGAAAAATATTTATATAACATTTATTTAACGTTTATTTGACATTAAATAAAATGTTTAAAATAATATTTAAAGAAGATTTATTTAATAGTGATTTAATATTTGTAGTACATTAATCAAACATTTAAAATAATATTTAAATAAACATTTCTTTAGTATTGATTTAATATTTATTTTTCAAAGATACTTTTTATATTTAAAAAGATCTTTCTTTTCCTTTTAATAAATCATTTGTTTTCGTACATGGATGTACCATATGTATACAATATAAAGTATCTCTCGGTGAAAGTGACAATGACGCAGTGAGTAAGGTAAACGACTCAGGATCTCAAGCAGAGGTCTCAGGTTTGAGTCCCAGCATGGTAAGCAAATTTTCAAAGTACAATTTAAATTGAATTAAGTAACGTGTGAAACAATAAAATGGAAAATTTAAGAAAAATTCAAGAAAAAAAAATAGTTTTATAATATTTATAAATGTACATGTAAACGTTTAATAAATATTTAAAAAACGTTAATTAAATATTTAAAAATGTTTTTTCCAAAATATTTGAAAATACCTTTTTTTTTTAATAAATAGGAATAAACTTAACCCATTGTTTTTAACGTTTTAAAAGTAACTACTAGAACTATTACCACTAACAGTGTCACTAATAGTGACATTAATAGTGTAACTATAGCGAAACTATAATGAGTGCTATAATTCTAATAGTACCACTAGTAGTACTTTTTCATAAAGCAGGAGATAGTTGCTGTGCGTCTTCTCGACAACTTCCAAAAGAAGAGCGAGAACAAAACTTATGAGATCAATAACAACTATTTTTCTCGGTTGCTAAACACCTGTAACATAAGAGCGAAGTCTCAAGGGCATGATGAGCTCGGAGGAGAGTCGCAGAGACTCGCGGATTAAGAGTTCTCTACTATCGCGAGAGAGCGATAGACTCATGAGATCTCGTTGAACTGTATGAGTTTACTGACGAGTTGCCGGAGCTCGCTAGCATCTTCGCCGCCGTGGGCCCTCGAACATAGAAATTGATTGTGCCTTAAAGGTCTTCCGCCGCCGTGGATTCGAGAATCTCCGTCACCGTAGACTTTAAAACTCCGCTGCCGTAGGCTCGAAAATCTCTGCCTCCGTGGGCTTAAATCTCCACTGCCGTGGGCTTTAAAACTCCGCCGCCGTGGGCTCACAAAAATCGGAAATATTCTGAGCTGGCCTTTTGGAATCGCTCAGGATTCTTCGACATTCCGCCCTTCAAAAACGGAATTACTGAACACCTTTTCGTGGCTTGCTACTGGGAGTATGTATAGCTTTGCAATTGGCCGAGTCAACGTTGAAGTGGTAGTGTGTACGGTTACCACTCGCATAAGTCCATCTGTTCCGGGATGAAGCTGCACTCGGGCGAAAGACCATTTCGCAGAAGGATATCTTTCGTCTATTAAAAGTACTAGAGAACCCTCTTGAATTAGGTTGGAGAAATGATGCCATTTCGAGATGGACTGGTAGCGCTGGAGGCATTCAGAGGACCATATTTTCCAAAAATGTTCCACCTTTTGCCGGAAGAGTTGCCAACGGGTCAACTGGCTAGTAAGCTGATGGGTCAGATTGGGCTCAGGCACTGTATTTAAAGGTTTTCCGATAAGGAAGTGACCAAGAGTTAGAAGACCAGAGACATCATCACTATCTTCTGTTAGAGGCGAGAGTGGTCTGGAATTTAAAATGGCCTCAATTTGCGTTAAGAGAGTGAATAATTCTTTGTATGTCAAGACTGCATCTCCAATGGTGCATAGGAGATGAAATTTCATCGATTTTACCGTTGCTTCCCATTTGCCACCGAAGTAAGATGCTGAAGGCGGGTTGCATTGCCACATAGTACCATTGTTCGCAAGCAGAGCAGCAAGTTCCTTGAGTTCCTGAGAGACAGCACTAAATCTTTGTCGCAAAGCCTTATCTGCGCCAACAAAATTTATACCGCAGTCACTATACAATGTCGCGCAGATTCCTTTACGTCTAGTGAAGCGTTTATAGGCTACGATAAATGCTTTAGTCGAATAATCTGTGACTACTTCCAAATGAACAGCCGAGATTGAGAGGCAGATAAAGATGGCTAAATATCCTTTGTATACCCTTTTGAAAAAAACACCCAATTTTTGGTGTAAAAATATTCTCGAAAGAACCCTCAAATGTTTAGTGTAAATTCAGATCGTCAATTGACGATCAACACCGAAATGAGGGTTAACCTTAACAAAAACCTCAAATAAATGTAAGCCCTAAACAGAAAAATATATCTTGCAAAAACGATTGCAACTAGTCAGCTTATGTTGATTTTAAATGAAATTTAGCTCTTTTATTGATTTCTCACTATTTTTACACCTGAAAATTTTCTCAATACTGGTCGCGAACTCGAGACCTTAGACACCTCCAGGTTTCTAATTAACCACCTAGGCTGCTGCGCTATTTGCTCAACTGATACTAAGTGCTTTCTATTATACCCATATACAGTCGAAGTACTAATTATAGTTTTCTTATAATATTATTTAGTACAATCACAAAATAAACTATTTGTATTTGAAATATTTTATATAATAAAAGAGAAGTCAGATATATATGCATAAAATATTTATGTAAAATATGTTTACCTAGGTGTTGAGATTACAAAACATTACAATTAAAGAAACATTTGAAGAAACATTTCTAAAACGTTAAAAATATTGGAATAAGTTCTCCTTTTTCATTAAAAAACGTTTTTTAATGTTTTTTGATGTTTCAAAAAATGTTTTAATTTCTAATATTTAATAAACGTTTATTTTAACATTTAGAAAATATTTTTTAAATGTTAAATGTTAACATTTAGAAAAACGTTCTTTAAATGTAAAAATAAATGTTTTTTTAAATATTAAAAAACAAAACAATCTTCCAAACGTTAAAAAACGTTATTTTAATGAAAAAAGAGAACTTATCCTATTATTTTTAACGTTTTAAAAATGTCTTTTCAAATTTATTAAAAATGTTTCTTTAAATATTGTTTGTACATTGAGTAACAGAAGTAACTAGTTAATAAATAAAAAATATTATATTATATCCGCAATATTTTTTAAATATTGCTGTAATATTGCTAAAGTAATATTTCAAATTAATGTCACTACGATGTCTCTACAACATTGTACTGTAATATGCAATGTTGTAACGTTGTAGCAATATTGCTGCAAGCTTCTGTGCTATATGGAATAGTAACACCGGAAATGATAGTTTGAATGAAAATCAGGATATATGTATTATTTCAATATATTTTTAAAAAACATTTTTTTAGTTACACATTAATACGTTATTTCATCAATTATGTAAAACAAATATGTTATTATCTTCCCAGATAGCACAGGAAATTAAAAAAGAATTTAATCGTATGTCACCGTAATTCTGAATCGTATGTCACCGTAATCGTATGTAATCGTAATTCTGAATTCATTTTTAGATGCAAAAAGAATTGTTTTCACTGAACTGAACTTTGAAGAATTCCTTTTGCATCTAAAGATCCCTTAAGAAAAATTACTTTAAGATATTCAAATTAACTTGAAGTTATTTAAAGTTATTTATAGTTAAGTAAAAATTACTTACAGCTAACTAACTAAATAACTTTAAGTAACTTAAATTAATTTGAACAACTTAAAGTAATTTTTCCTAAGGGATGAACTCAGAGTTGTGACACACGACTGAATTATTTTTTAATTCTTTTTGAATTCTCTGTGCTATCTGAGCTAACATTTGCGCACAGCATATACAACTCATATATACCCAGTAAGCAAATTGAGCGCAGACTGCGCACAGATTGGCAGCAAATTTGATCAAAAACTCACAGCAAAACCATAGCCATCTGTGTCTACATTAGGCTACGGTTTTGACGACAGATCTTGCTGTCGAACAATTGGTGCCAAATTTGCAGCAAAAACCTCACAAAGCTTGAAGCGCAGCAAAGTCTGCGCGATTTCTGCTGCCAATCTGCCGTCAAATCGCTACGAGCTCTGCGCCGTTTTTGCTGCAAATCTGCAACAATTATCCGACAACAAACTCTGCCGCATATCTGGCGGCAATTTGGCAGCAAGATTTGATATAACAGATCCTGCATCAAATTTGTTCGCGCAGGTTTGGCTACTAAATTTGACTAACATAATTTTTTTTAGTACAAATGATTTTCATATAGGTTAATTATTATCTTACGCTTGGCCAACATACAGAGATGACTGTTGCTCGTGCGAATAAAACTCTGGGATTTATTTAAATTTATTTATTTTAGTTATTTACCGTCCAGGGTTAACTTCAAAACTTGTCGGTTGACACCAAAACATTTGAGGGTCTAATCTGAAAGATTGAATGTTAAAGTTTGAAGTGAGTATTAAACAACAGCTGTCATTGCCAGAAGTGAAGCGTCCCAAAAACCACGCAGCTCGACTGATTTCGCCAGGGGTGAAGTATGTAACCATCGAAGGATATCCAAGGATCGCAAGTCTGTCGGCTGTCGTCTGAAAACTTGGGGGTTAACACTGAATCGTTTGAGGTTTACCCTGAAAGTTTCAGGTTCAATACTACTTATTGAGAGTCAACACCGAAATTTGGGGGTTGACACCGAATCATTTAGGGTCTACTCTGAAAGTTTGAGAGTCTACTCCCAAATTTTGAGGATTAACACCCAACTTTTGTGATCAACCTTCAAAATTTAGGAGTTTTTTTCGTAAGAGTACTTTCGTCGCCCGCCTTCTCCAGGTTTTAAGCGAGATTGGTCCAGCACAATCGATGCCCGAGTGAAGAAAAGGACGGGAAGGGTTGACTCTTGGTGAAGGCAACTGACCCATTAATTGTTGAGCTCGATGCCCTCGATATATCGAACACACCGTAGTATATAGGATCGATGGGCGCTCTTCCACCTAAAATCCAAAATATATGCCAGGTTTAGGCTAAGGTCAACTATATTCCTCCGTGTAACGTTCGAAGATGAGCATCGTTGATAACTAGGAAAGTGAAGATCGGGGAAGAATAACTGGATACTTAGCTTCGGTATCCAAGTTAGAATCCTGTAGCCGTCCGCCAACTCGCAGAATTCCATACTGATCGATAAAGGGAGTTAACCAAATCAAAGGATTAGATTTAGATAATGGTAATTCCTTGTTTATAAGACCGATTTCCTGATTGAACTAAAAACCTTGCATTTGCACCCAGAAATTACGGCTCAATTGTATCTCAGAAGAAGTCAATGGCGATGCAGCAAATGGTATAAGGCGGCGAAAATGATTGACAACTCGCCGACATATAACGGTGATTTGAAGAAGCCAAGTAAGGGATGAATATTGTTCTAATAAATCCTACCGTCGAGAGATAGTAGGTCTTTCTACGGAAGTTACCAAAACTGGTCGTGATCTTTTCTCCAGACTTACCTCGGATGCTGCCTTAAAATGTTTGGAGGGCCAAGTGTCAGACGGTTGCATCAACCAGGGAGGTCCCATCTACCATAATGAATTTTCGTTCATTTGATCTGCTTGCAATCCTCGAGAAGCGCAATCAGCCGGATTTTGTTTGCTTGAAACAAAACGCCACGTTGTCGACGGTAACGTTTCTTCGATGGCTTATTCCATACAAAGTCCTTCCATCTTGAGGGATGACTAGATATCCTTTGCTGGGATTCTGTAACTCGTTATTGGAGTTAACGACAGTTTCGTTATCGTTGCGCAACTTTTGTGTATCATAGAAAAGCTGCGCAATAATAACGAAACTATCGTTAACTCCAATAACGAGTTACAGAATCCCAGCACATGTCAGAATAATTGATGAGTCGGTACAAAGATAAATGGGACTGTCCTGGAGATCTAAGGCTCGCCTCACTTGTGACATGAGGCGTATCAATAACATGGCTGTGGCTCCAACTGCGGTATGGTTAGACACTTTAAAGGAGCCACTCGAGTTTTAGTCGAGACTAAGTGTATTGTAGTTTTCCCTGTCTCGTCGATGACTCGCAGTAAACAACCCAGTAAGCAATCCGCACACAGACTGACGTCAGACTGGCGACAGGATCTATCGAATTCGAGCAGGATCTGTCGACAGATCCATAAACATCTGCATCCCCAATCTGCCGTCAGACTGTTGAAAGGGTCTGCGAACAGACTCTGACGACAAACTGGCGGCAGATTGCGCGCAGAGCCAGCCGACGGACTCTGACGGCATATTGCGCGCAGATTGCGTGCAGATCCTGTCGTTTCGTAAGTTCTTCAATTAAATTTTTGGTAGAAAATTTTCTCATAATTACTCATAGAATAAATGCTTTCTCATAAATAATTGTAAAATACAATGAAAAGAAAAAGTTTTTCTATATTATTTTTTCATAATTTTTAAGATTTTCTCTGGTGAGATTCAAACTTGAATCGAAGACATCTTTTGGATAATCGTCCGTCGCCTTAGACACTACGCCAATTCCTCATTTGATAAAAAGTGCTTTATATTATCCATTTAAAGTTTAAGAAAGAAAAATCTTAGATTAAGAAAAGATCTTAGAAAAAGAAAAAAGAACTCGCAAAAGAAGATATAAATCAAAAGATAGGAAAAGCAATCCGAGTTCAAGCACAGAACTAATAGTGCTATATATCATATGGATAAACAACCTTCCTTATGTTAGGAAATCGTGTAATATTTATTGAAATATGAATAATCAATATAAATCATTCAAACGTTTTGGCTCAACCATGAGCCCTCCTCAGTGATAATGAAACTCAAGGTTAATGACACGAATGTATTACAATAAGTAAAAAACCAGCGCAAAAATGACATGAGAATTAGACGCAATATTAAAGCCGACAAGATCGTTACCGAAATAATATTAAATAACAAATTAATATCAAGTAGTAGCCGTCATAACTAAAAAACATATAAAATAAAAATTCATTAAGTAAAATGGCAATATAATAAGTAATTAGAACTGAACAGTATAAAATACCTTTGTTGAGTTCAGCTAAAAGCAACCGATCCTGTCAACGATAACATCTCTACGTCTTTCAAATAGAATGTTTACAGGTTTATATGCTTAGCATTAACATCGCGGAAACGACTCATGGAAGAGAAAGAAACAAAACAAAGGTTATAATCATAACAAGCCGCAGTAGCTGGTGCCCAAATATTCGGTGTCCTTTTGTGAATTAAGACCCTGCTTCTGTAATTTGATGAAAATCATTTCCGAAATGAGGCGTTTCAAGTAAAACCGTTCCTCATGTAAAACTTTAACATAATCCCAATCAAAATCATGATCCCTCCTCAAACGGTGCTCCTGTATGGCCGTTAATTCCACCGTAGAACTCTTAGGAATTCTCATATGCTCTCCAATACGTGTAGAGAGTCTTCTACTGGTTTGACCAACGTAAGAAGCATCGCAGCCACTGCATTGTAACTTATATACAACGTTGCTATGAAAACCAAGAGGCAATCTGTCTTTATGTACACGAATTAATCCTGATAGTTTATTAATGCACGAATAAGCAATGTCTGTCATATTACTTTTAAAAAACTTTGTCAGACTTCTCGAAATTGAACCACAAAAAGGTAAGGAAACATATTTTTTATCACAACCAGAACCCGTCAACTCAGTTAATACTGTTTCTGTAATTCGTCCACTTTTCTCAATAAGGAACTTCAGTCTGCGTTTAATAATTTTAAAAATTAAGTCAAAGGGATAATTATTATTAATTAACGTCAAAATAATAAAATTCAAATTTTTCTTATGAAAAGAAGGGTGACTGAGATAAAACATCCTATCAACCAAGCCAATAATTATACCAATCTTGTGTTGAATAGGCTGAAAATCTTAGAGTTTGTTCGCCTTTTAAACTGCAAAATATAGACAAAACCGTTTAGCGTTTAAATAATATAAGAGAGACCGGCACGATAATTCGAAATTAATTTTCTACCAAGGACTGTATAGAAAATTACTGCAATAAAACAGTAGATAATGACATTGTTCCATCATGCTAATAAAATACTGTACTTTTACATGTGCGAATTAATTTGTTCAATCGTCCAGTTCATATTGTATTAAGTTTTATCAAAATCGAAGCATGATATATTTTCAAATAAACCATCACAAAATTCTGTAAAAGTTATTTACATAGCGAGACTAATATTTTGTTCGGTGCTGCTGCCTTCAGTACTTATTGCATGACGGTTAAATTGTTCAGATTTAATGACATAATAATATTAAAAAAAATAATAATATGAGAAATTGTATGAAAAATTATAAGAACAATTTTTACCAGGGATGGCATATGTACATCTTTAAATAGCTATTTAATCGTTGTACTATTCTATACTCGTTATTTCTCTATTATTGTTGCTTTTTTATCAAAAATATGTAATATAATTTTAAAAAGTAAAAATTGTTTTTTATTGTTATATGTGTACAATTATTGCACAATATAATTATTTTGACTTCTCTCGAAGTTTTACATGATATGTGTGTGAAACTGCCCTATTTAATAGCGTACATATGACCCTTGATAGAATTAAATAGCTTATCTAGGAAACAGAATCTGCGCGCAATCTGCCGTCAGTCTGTCGTCAGAATCTGTCGACAGGCTTTGCGCGCAGTCTGTCACCAATCTGTCGTCAGAACAGATTCTGCGTGTAATCTGTTGCCATTTTGTCTACAGACACTGTTGACAGACTCTATGCAAAATCTGCTCGCGCAGGTTTGGCTATCTGGGAACAGCTGTCATTGCCAGAAGTGAGGCATCCGAAAATCTATACAGTTCGACTGATTCCGCCAGAGGTGAAATATGTAACCATCGAGGGATATCCAAGAATCACAAGTCTGTCAGCTGTCTTCTGAAAGTAGTCCAGCAGCTCTGAATTTCGGGCGGTAACGATTCGTCGTAACTGATCTTGAATAACCACAGTTTTTAGATCAACATTTTGGCTTTGACAATAACTGATAGTATCAGACCTAGAGGATCGATCAAATAATTGAACGATTTCAGACAAAATTGTCCTCTTGGTAATAGGTCGGTCAGTAACCGGGTAAGAGGTAAATTGAAAGACAATTGAAAGACATCTTTATTCGGATGCCAACATAATCCCAAAACTTTAATCTGAGAAGCTTCAATTTCGAGGGATAAAACTCCATTTGATCTGAAAATTGGTGGAAGAAGCTTTGGCGAATTACTGCTCCATTTTTGCAACGGAAAACCTCCCGCTTTGCAAAGATGGGGCAGTTGATGCATTATGCGTTTTGCCCCAGGGATGGAATCTGCGCCGCCAAAGATGTCATCTACGTCCTTTTAAAGATGGCACTGCTAACGGGAAGCGATAACCTTCATCTGCAATTAATTACGCGATTGTCTGGAGCGTCAGAAAATGCGCACAACTTAACCCGTAGGTAACGGTGATTAATCGATAGGATTAAAACTGCTGATTTGAGTTTTCCCAAAAAATACGTTTCAAATCTTGATCTTCATTACTTGAATGCACGTTGATTTCCCTTATAGAAATATCATACTAAGAATCATTGATAATTACTTATTTTCAGTATTAAAAATACTGGATAATAAGTAATTATCAATGATTCTTAGTATGATATTTCTATAAGGGTTGGCGATACATTTTTTCGATGTCAGTCGAAAATACATACTGATGAAGCCGAATAACAAGACATTTGATATTTCACTTTGTAATTTGACTCCCAAGTAAAGGATGTCGTTTAATGAGACTCCTGAACTTGTAATGCTGGATCCATTAAAAACCACTCGAAGTTTGGTGATACGGTTTTGTTCCTGGAGAATTCCGTGGCGAGGCAGATAGAAAACGGGAGAAATTTTTATTTCCGGAGCTGGTACCAAAGTCATGTGGCCTAGAGACTCGTACTCCTGAACAAATGTGGTGTATCGGTCCCGATATGCAGGGTCTGATTGCATTCGACGATTTAGCCGCGATAAGCTTTGGAGAGCTTGCTGGGTCGAGTCTCCTAAAGATGAAATTGGGAATTTTAAAGGTAGTCTTACAATATACCTGCCTTCGGAATGTGTGGATTTAAAATGTTCCTCACAAATGGCATCTTCAGAGTTTAAGGAAGATTTTGTGGGAGTCGAGATTTCTTCTTGAGTCGACATAATAAATCCTATAAATTTTGATCAATCGAACAATGATAGCTCTATGCGGAGCAAATGACATTTGATGTTGAGATTGGACCTAAAAGTGCCCAACCGAAGATCGTTAATTGAGCCAGTAAAGAAGGGGGATTTGCAGGGATTAGGTCTGGCAAAATAATTTGACCGTAATAATCCGCGCCAATTATTAAATCTATCGGGCCAGGACGATTATAATTGGGATCTGCTAATGATAATCCTCGTATATGAATCCCGATGCTGGATATAACCGTAAACGACAATAATTTATATGTGGCCGTAAAATGTGAGCTTCAATGCTGCAGTAAACCGATGGACTTTGACGTGCGTGTAATATTATGGTAACCTTTCCGCGGATGCATTCGGAGTTGGTCCCACCAATTCCTAGTAGAGGAACTTACGCAAAACTTCGCTTGATCCTTAATCTTCGCACCATTTCCTCCGTTATAAAAGATAATTCTGAGCCAGGATCTAAAAGAAGTCTTGATGATTCGTATTCTCCGCTGGAAGTAGAAATCTGGGCTTGACATGTAGCAAGGAGAATGGGAAGCCGTGACGATGAGACTTGTTCGACATGATGAACGAGCTGAAGATCTAGTCATTGACTGTTTGGGACGGAGGATGGAGCAGGAGTGATATTCTGAGATTCGACTTTCGACGATCTTGAAATTGAAAACGAATGGGTATCTACAGCTCTGTGTAAGGACGTGTAGTACTTCTTACCGCATTTAAAACATCTGGAGCATTGATATACGTTATGAGATCCAAGACAATTATAACAGAGCTTTAATTTGTTAATTTTCTGTAACCGAAAATCTACTGTGAAAGTTTGATAACGGGGCAGGTAGTGAGTTTATGTACTTAGCCGCATAGATTGCAGTTCGGAATATTTGTTTTCTTACTACTAGTGGCCAAGATGCGCACGTGAATCCTATCTTAAATGCATTTGATCAGAACGATTGCCTCTAGACTGACTTTCCGTATGAAGCGCTAGACTTTCTTGAGCTAAGGTGCGACTATGCAAGAAGGTCTCGAACTGCGCAAAAGTGGGATAAGTAGTGGTAGATCGCAAATGCAGTTCTCAAGCTACACGGGTTTTATCATCCAGCAATCGAGGTAAATGATACACCAAAAAAGAGTCCCACGATTCAACCGAACAACCTAACGCTTTGAGCACATTAAGCGATTCCATGACCGTTGTATGAAATAAACTTAAACCGTGAGCCAAATAACTTTTTAACGGCTTGATGTTAAAAAGCCTATCGAATTGAGCATTGGGCAAAAATCGCTTATTGTCGTAGCGAGATACGAGAGATTTCCAAATTGACAAAATTATGGAAAGATGGAGGCAGAAGAAAAAAAATGGAGTTGAGATGGAAAGATAAAAGGTTGGAAGAGGTAAAGGAGTATAAGTATTTAGGATATATGGTACAAGGAAATGGAGGTCAGAAAGCGCATATAAGGGAAAGAAGGAAGAAGGTAGCATTAGTAATGAGGGAGGTATGGGGAATAGAGAAGAGAGTGTGGAGAAAGGACTGAAAAAAAAGGTTGTGGTTATTTGATACATTGATATGGATAATGGGATATAGAGTAGAAGTTTGGGGATAGAAGAAGAGAAAAGAATTGGAAGGGTTGTAGAATAGGTTTTTGAGATGGGATATGGATTTAGATTGGAGAACGGCGGAATATATGGTAAGGAAGGAATTGGGGAGAGAGAAGTTAAGAGGAAGGGTAGGGAGAAGGGCGTGGAAATTTGAGGAAACGTTTAAGGAAGGAAGAGGGGGAGAGGTAGCAAGAAGATGCTGGGAAGAGATAAAAAGAAGATCGAGTAGAGAGAAAGTAATGGGAAAGTGAGAAAGGGAAAGAGAAGATTGTATGCGGGAGTGGAGAATGGAGGAGGGGGGAAAGAATAAGGAAAGGATGAGAAGATATTGGAGAGAGAGAGAGAGTAAAAAACAAAAGAAAGAGAGGTGAGAAAGGATAAGGATATCTAGAGTTAATAGATGGTATAGGTGCGTGAAAGGGGAGGGGATACCGAAAAATCTGGAAAAAGGATGGTCAGAGGAGAGGTGGAGGAGAGTAATTAGGTTTAGATTGGAGAATAAATTGAGAGAGGGAAGGTACTGGAAAGCGGAGAAGAAGAGGAAATGTAGAATATATGAAGGAGAAGAAGAGACATGGGAACATATTTGGGAAAGATGATATTGATTTGGAAAGGAGATATTGGAGAAGTAGGGAGTTGGCAGGAGATGGTAGAAAAAATTTTGGGGGAGAAGGGAGAGGGAAAGGAGTGAATGAAAGAGATGGAGAGAATGAGGGGCAAAGGAAGAGGAGGGGAGGATGGAGAGCGGGAAGAGAATGAATAATTGAATGGATGTGATGTGAGGAGAAAGAGAGAGAGAGAGGGAGAGAGACAGAGAGAGAGAAATAGAAGAAAAGGGATGGGTGGTTGAGGAAAGAGCCTTATAAATTAATAGATAAGTAGATGTAAGATAATTTTAAGTTAGATGTAAGTTAGATATAAGTTAGTAATAAGCAGAGTAGGGAAAGGAGGCAGAGGAAAGAGCGAGGTGTGTGTATGTTTGGCAGGTGGGAGCGAGCAAAAGAAAAAAGATATTGTAAAAAAACTAGGTTGTAAGAATAATAATTGTAATCCTATAGGGGATCAGTAAAAGTCTTATATATATATATATATATATTAAATAAGCAGTAAAAATATAGAATAAAAATTCTTACTACAAAGAGAATTTTACATCAATATAAGATCATAATAACAAATTTTCCTACTTTTAAATTAAATAGATCGCGCCCTTATCTTTTACGCATTCTATTAAAGCCAGTATCAATATAACATAAGTAATTACTAATTCTAATTTTTGTTTCTTTTCATTGTTCTCTTATATATACTTGTAATTGTCACTATTAAACAACTCTAGCTTTTGCATATCACACAAATGGATATAAAAAAATTCTTTTATAAAAATTTGGATTAACAATTTTTTTTACTACAGGAATGTGTGATACATTTGCCATAAACGATAAGCGAATTATTTTCCTTACGTTATGTAATCGCAAATATTGTAAAACTTTATGTGACTTGTTCTAGAAGCCTTAATTTATTCAGTCGGAAAGCGTAATGGTTTGCAAAGAATCCTCGGGAAAGATCTCCACTTTCGCAATGGTGCCGTAATCAAAAGGGATTGCTATACCACCGTCGATAACTAGAGATGCATCGTTACACTGTGACCTCACGGTAATCTTTGCACAGAAACCTCGAGGATGCATGAGCTTTGGTATAGGCACTGCATTAGTCACTATCATGTCTCTTATAGAGTAACACAGTTTAAGATCCTCTGCAACAAAAAAACAATACATTTGTGTTTTTTTTTATCTTATATACGTTGTGTAATATAATAAAACAAGTTTTGACGTTTATACATAAATTATGATGCTTTACGTATACATATAGATAAAATAAAAACTATAGAAGGTATCTGACTCGTACCGTACCTAATATATAGCTAAAATAGATTTGGGTGAGTAATGAAATCGATGCCTTTTTTTAAACAACCACGTAAAATTTTTGGATATTAACAATAAAAGATTTCTACCGAGCGGTAGCCCACTGGCCAATCAACACGCGCGCTGCGGTGAGACCCTTGGTAGAAAAATTTCTCAAAGAATTTATAGAATTTTTTAGAGTTTCTCATAAATTTCTCAGATTTTTTTACATGAAATAGAATATTTGTCAGAAAAATTCTGACGAAATCTGAAAACTTCTGACAAGTAACACTACCCAAGTGTAACACGCCATTTTTCTTGAAGCTCAGCATACACATGACAGCATATGACATGACATTTCATATGTAATATTTTATATCGGTCCGTTTGTTAATTGGCATAATTATTTAGATTGTTTATCAAAACTCGAAGTGGTAATATATATAAAAACTATCTGATAAGCCCATAATATATAAATCTAAAACACATAAATCTAAAACCCATAAGCACATAAACCTACATACTCAAAACCCATATGTTAAACATCCATAAATTCGAAACTCGTAGACTAAAATTCATAAGTGCAAAACATAAAATCCAGGACATATATACACAAATTCAATAAACAAAACCCATTGTAATGAAAGTTTATAAATTTTCAAATTAGTAGATAATTTGTTCTCTTATTTGTTGTCTTATTTTTCTTTTTTTTGCTTATCAATCACGCAATGATAAACAAAGGTGAAGTTTGTGCCGACATGTCACTCTTTAACGACTGTATTATTTGAGAAAATTATTAAAAAATTTTTCGTTATGTCGCTCACTCACGTTTTTATTACATTTTTATTTATATGTTCATATGAATAACAATAACGACAACGACGACGACGGTAATAATAATTATTCCATATACGTGAATATTTAATTATTTACTAATTTGTAAATTTATAAAATTTTATTAGAATTAAATAGTAATAATAATTAATAACATTAAATTAAAATGAAATTTATAAAGATAATAATGTTTCTTTATTTAGATTTTTGAAATTATTACAGTAATGTGTCATGGATGCAATCAGCGCATAACGGTAACTAATCAGCAAAGAGAAACATAGCGCTGATTGGTTGCTTCAATGACGCACTCTCTATTCCGCAGCTCTTTTACTCTGCATGTAATTTCACTCTAACATTACCCAAGTGTAACACGCCATTTTTCTTGAAACTCAGCATACACATAGCATATGACATGACATTTCATATGTGATATTTTATATCGGCCCGTTTGTTAATTTGCATAATTATTTAGACGATTGTTTATCAAAACTCGTATTGATGATATACGTATTGATGATATATGTTAAAACTGATGTTTATAATAACATAATATGTAAACCTAAAACACATAAACCTAAAACCAGGGTTGGATAAGTTAAGTTTTTTTTTTAACTAACAAGGGATTTACGAGGTGACTGCTCCGGGAATTTTGATGCGCTTTTTACAGGCCGTCTTGAGCGAAAAAAAATCGACATGTGTCCAGTCGTTTTAGCTAATGGGCCATAGTTTCGAAGAAATCGATTTTTAAAAATAACTCTGTTCGGCGGTACACTTGATACATTCGATCGTCACTATTGAACAGTAGCAGCGGTAGCGCAGTAGGTAAGACGTTGGCTTCGTACACAATAGGTTGCGTGTTTAAACGGATCAGTTGCAGGTCGATAACGATGCCCCATGATGGTTTCCGACGGTTTCAGCAGCTCGTAATACACGACATCCCTCTGATCCCACCAGATACAGAGCATGACCTTACGTGAATGTTTCTCTTTGGCGTCGATGGACCGGGTTCCCCAGGACGTACCTTTGCTACTTTTCGCTTCGGATTGTCGAAATAGATCCATTTCTCATCTCCAGTCATCGATTCGATGGAAAAAACTTTTTCATTGTTGACGTTCAAGCAGCAGTTTACAAATGGTTTTCCGGCGTTTAATGTCCCGTTCCTTCAATATGTAAGGTACCCAATTTCTTTGCTTGTGCATCCATCCCAGCGTCTGTAGTCGTCTAAAAACTGTTGATTTGTCCACATTTAAGGCTTTGGCCAATTTCACCAACGATTTTGATTCGAGTCTTCGTCCAATAATACGTCCAATTTCGTATCTTCAAATTTTTTAGGTGATTTTCCACGGTCCTTGTTGTTCATAGAGAAATCACCACTTTGGAAGCGGCGAAACTACTCTTTGCACGTTGTACTCAATGGAGCATGTTCGACATACACTTCCTCAAAGATGCGTTTCTGCAGGTGATTTCTTTGCCAAAAAATAATGGAGCATAACTTCGCGCAAATGTGACTTATTTGGAACAAAACTTGCCATTGTAAACACAATCAAAATAGATGATGTTAACGCGTCGCACAAATGTCACCTATGGTGTTTTGGCAGAACTCTATAGACCTGTTATCATGTGTATTGCCAGCTTTCCATTCGAATAAATAGTGTACCTAACGCCATCTATTGCCAATGGGCGGTTTCATATGCAATCACCTAATATATTTTTCTTCTTGGATGTCTTATGCAGAACACCTTGTATAAATCAACGTTTATTATAAGCGTTAAGGTATCTGTCTAATGTAACCATAAAATATAAATAAAATTAGCTAATAATAATAATTTCTCATGAACTCTCAGAATATTCCAAGTAATGATTCGCGAAATATTCATTATAATGAAATTCCAAGGAATACTTTAGAATAAATTAGATTCGAATAATTCTTCAGATATTCATTTTTCTAATTCTATAGGTATTCTTTAAAGTGAATTCTCTATAAACTTCTATTCTTTATGCTATGTGAGATCTGCACTAATCTGAACAAAACCGAGAAATTCTATTCACAAAATCTCATCTATACAGATCCTGAAATATATTCTAAAAATACTTATCTGTAGTAATCTGAATAAATCCGAGATTCTGAAAAATTTCCAAAAATTTTTATGCGTACAAATTTTGAAATATTTTAAAAATACTCATCTATAATAATCTGAACAAATCCGAGAAATTCTAAGAAATTTTCATCCATATCCAGATTCTGAAATATTCTGAAAATACTCATCTGTAGTAATCTGAACTCCGAGAAATTCGAGAAATTCTGATAAATTTTTAGACATTTTCGTCCATACAGAAAATTTCTGAATATATTCTGAAAATTAGAATATTCCAATATTCTAAAAATATTCATCTGTAGTAATCTGAGAAATTAATAAATGCTGAGAAATTCTGAGAAATTTTCAGAAAATTTTATCTGTACAAATTCTTAAATATTCTGAAAAGTCTCATTTAATTATTTCTGAAAAAGTTTAAGAAACTTTTCATATTTTCTAAGACTTCCTCATATTTTTCAGAATTTCTCAGAAATCTGGCAGATGAGAAATTGTGAGAAAATTTCTAAGAAATTTTTCCACTAGGGACGAACGCTATACGCATAGACATAATATAACTAGACCAAACATTCGCCTCTTTTTGAAGAGTGGGGGTAGAGCACACTTAGGCTGCATTCCTTTTGGGCGCTCACGCGCTCTAAACGTCATTCTATCTTTATAGCTCATTAGATGCGAAAGAAAGATACAGTGACACTTAAAGCGCGTAAGCACCCAAAAGGAACCATAGAAAAAGACAGACGATAATGACTGTAGAGATCCTCAAATAAGAGATGTGCAAACTTCGGTCGTTTGTTAGAATATGGCGGCACTCATGTGACACATGTTTCTATGTTTATGAGTATGTATATAAAATTAATATGTATGCATAACATATAAATTGTTGATAATATTAATGCAATGTTATAATAGAATATTATTATTTCACCTAAGTTATAAGATGAGAGAATTAACACTCCAGCAAGCGCATGCAGATTTATCTCAAACTTTAAGCAAGTGTTTTACTATTGCAGATCATATTTGACTCACATAAGTAAGATTAATTACATCAGACTTTAAAAACAGCTATAAATAGTATTAATTTAAAATCTTTTTACTGCGTCTTTACTTCGTGGTACTTGCTCTGTTCTTTTTAGCTGCACTATAAAACTAGTGCAATAAGTTAGAGTGAAAGAAAGTATATTTGTTTCACTTTAACTTATTGCATTAGTTTAACAATGCAGCTAAAAAGATTAAACCAAGTAATAAAAAGTGACTGTTTCACTGGTTTCGCCATATTCTAGCAAAGTCGGCCACAACCAATCCCATCGCAGTTCGAGTTTGCGCATCTCTTACTTGAGGATCTCTAGGCCCGGCTAGAGACCCAAGATATAAGGGTGCTTTTCAATTGCTTAACATATCTTGACACACACGTATAAAAAACCAGTTTATTGGTCACATTATCTAAAATATCTTGTAAGATAATATGCAACCAATGCAAACTGATTTTGTGTAACACAGTGTAACGCAACTGGAAAACACCCTAAGAGACTGGCCAAGGCTCCTAGTTGGATAGAAAATGGCGGACATAATTTAAAGATCCCACACACAGATGCGTCAAACGTTGCGGCGTCTGTGCCAGTGCCAGAGCAGCTTGAAGACGATCTCACACTAAATACATAACTGCATATGCACATATAGAAAATATAGTAAGAACATTATGTTAATGTTTGATTGTGTCAAGTATTTCTCAGGTTAAATTATACACACACACATACACACACACGCACACACGACACGCACACACACACACACACATGAGTCATTATCTGTCAACCGGTGAAGCCGGCTGCCCAAAATTGGTTGGAGTAAAAATGAACAAGTAAAGGCTAAAAATTCGAGTAAAAATATAAGCTTTCAAATGCCGTGCGCTATTTTTAAAAATTCAAAGTGACGGATTCAATATGGCGGTTAAACTGTGGGAATAAAAATTTTAGTTTATCTAATTTAAATGAAAATGTTTGTAAGGGGATTTTGGGGACCGCTGAGTACGAATATGAAATCGAATTTATAAAATCGTTATGTTTAAACAAATTATTTAAACAATTAATTCTTAAAACAAATTAATCTTTCAATTCCGACTTCATATTCGTTCTCAGCAATCCCAAAAATCTCCTTGCAAATTGTTTAAATAATTAATTGTTTAAATAAATTAATTTTCCAATTCCGACTTCATATTCGTACTCACTGACCTAAAAAATCTTTGGATACGTCGTAGAAACTTCTAAAATCGTAAAACATGTCTCTACTCACTAGTTCAAACAAATAATTGTTTAAACAAATTATTTCTTTAATTTGTTTATATTGCAACTCTGAGATTTTTTTCAGAATTTTTTATTAACTTTTTAGTACTTCAAGAAAATGCAAGGAAATGCAGTACTAAAAAGTTAATCAAAAATTCCGAAAAAAAAATCTGAGAGCTCTATAAGAAGAAAGTAGACAATTTTTACCTCTTGCTATTTTTCGGTAAAGTTAATAGAATTCGAGTAAAAAATTATTGAAACCAATATTTTTGTAGATATTTCCGTAAATATCTTGGAAAATAAAGGTCGAATAAAAAATGTTTTCAAACAAAAGTTGTTTCCTTCTTTACGTAGAATAAAACTCCGCAATAAAAAATATATGTTTCTATTTAAAATAGCAAAGTTGACCTTGACCTGACTTTGACGGGGCCACGCAAGGTCAAACCAATGATACCTTCTTATGTCCCCCATGGATCCATATAACTTTTGTCTGAAACATTTTTTTAAAAAATTTCTCCTTTTTGAGATTTTTGCGTGTATTGAATAAAATGGACCACCCTTATATACAGAGTGTAAAAAAATTAGACCGACAAACTTTGAGGAGAAATAGAGGACATAAAAACAAACTTATTTTGTTAATAATGTTTTTTTCTACGACGCTTCGTTTTAATACTACAGGGTACAAAATAGAAATTTTATGATTTTAACAAAAAACAAACATATAAGTGGAAAAATTAAATTTATTTCAATTACACATATATTTTAATCTTTAACAAACAATGAACAAAAGAATGGAACAAAAATGCGCAATTGATTAGCCCAATTTATAATAAATGTTCAAATGTTCAATGTGCACAATTACTTGGACCAAAGATTTAATGAGCACTAGATAGGCCGAAGAGGTCCTATCGCATGGCCCCTCCGTTCACCAGATTTATCTTTGCTTGACTTTTTTTATGGAGGCATATGAAAACTCTCATTTATGAGACACCTATTGAAACAAAAGCAGAATTAGTTGCTCGAACTACTACTGCAGCATATCAGGTTCAGAATATTCCTTCAGTCTTCGAGCGTGTGAGACAATCAATGTTTCGACAATGTCATCTTTGTGTTAAAGCAAATCGAGGAATTTTTGAACATTTATTATAAATTGAGCTAATCAATTGCGCATTTTTGTTTCGTTCTTTTGTTCATTGTTTTTTGAAGATTAAAATATATGTGTAATTGAAATAAATTTAATTTTTCCACTTATATGTTTGTTTTTTGTTAAAATCATAAAATTCCTATTTTGTACCCTGTAGTATTAAAACGAAGCGTCGTAGA
>NW_022639630.1:632130-632541 GCF_010583005.1 Odontomachus brunneus | reverse complement strand
CATATATTTTAATCTTTAACAAACAATGAACAAAAGAATGGAACAAAAATGCGCAATTGATTAGCCCAATTTATAATAAATGTTCAAATGTTCAATGTGCACAATTACTTGGACCAAAGATTTAATGAGCACTAGATAGGCCGAAGAGGTCCTATCGCATGGCCCCTCCGTTCACCAGATTTATCTTTGCTTGACTTTTTTTATGGAGGCATATGAAAACTCTCATTTATGAGACACCTATTGAAACAAAAGCAGAATTAGTTGCTCGAACTACTACTGCAGCATATCAGGTTCAGAATATTCCTTCAGTCTTCGAGCGTGTGAGACAATCAATGTTTCGACAATGTCATCTTTGTGTTAAAGCAAATCGAGGAATTTTTGAACATTTATTATAAATTGAGCTAATCAATT
>NW_022639630.1:626453-632030 GCF_010583005.1 Odontomachus brunneus | reverse complement strand
TTGGAAGATATTCGGATCCATAGACTAAAATGACTCACCCTGTATACATGTGTTATGTATATATATTGTTATATTTCTATATCTTATTGTGCGAATGTGTTATGTGTTATGTGAATGTGTTATGTGTTTATGTCAATAGTTCTTGGAAATTAACATTTATTGAATAAAAATACTGCTAAAATATTTATTTACTTGTGTTTTCTGTTTCGTGCTTTCTTTCGCATATGTATCTAACTAATCAAAACTTGAACCAGCCTTGGCCAGTCTCTTATATCTAGGGTCTCTAGGCCCGGCTAGCCTCTCATGCCCAGGCGATAGTACGTATAGCGTTCGTCTCACCGCAGCGCGTGTGCTGATTGGTAAGTGGGCTGCTGCTCGGTAGAAATTTTCTATCGTTAATACCATAACATTTTTTTACGTAGTTGTTTAAAAAAAGATACCGATTCCATTACTTACTCCGATTTATTCTAGCTATACAGGGTGTGCAAAAATTATGGAAACGGTCAAATGTCTCGAAGAAAAGCATTTTTTAGGAAAATGTTTCAGACAAAAGTTGTAGGGTTTTAGAAGATCTATTTAATGGCTGTATCAGTTTTGATTTTGGACATCATCAAGGTCAAGTCAAGGTCACGTCGATTTTTTTAAGTGGAAATCCCCATTTTTATTGTATATTCTCGTAACTTACATTGAGAGATTTTCAAAACACTATAATAATATCACAAAACATGAGAGCCCCGCCACGTCCACGTCGTTCATCCTGGGTAATGCTAAACATAGGGAAATGTCGGTGGTATTGTAAATTTCAAGCCTTATAACTCGTAAAGTACTTAAAGAAAAATAACTTTATTATAGTTTTTTGAAAAGCTCTCGAAGTAAACTACGAGAATATGCAATAAAAAATGGGGATTTCCATTTAAAAAAATCGACGTGACTTTGACCTGATCTTGACGATGCTACCCAAGGTCAAAACTGATACGACCATTAAATAGATCTTCTGAAACCCAACTTTTATCTAAAACATTTTCCTAAAAAATGCCTTTTTTCGAGATATTCGACCGTTTCCACAATTTTTGCCCACCCTGTATATTAGTTCCGATACGGCACGAATCAGACACCTTGTATATGAGATATTATCTATATAGACAATGAATGATTTATGAATGTCGTTTAAAGAACGTATGACTCTAGCTAAAAAAATAATTAAGAAAAGTTTATATTTTTAATCTTTAGAATCTTGACATAAATTTATAGATATTGTATTTTAAACAAGTTAGAGCTCACAGAATTCTCTGGTGACATTATTATTTTCAAAATTAAATATAACAATATATTAAATATATTTAATTTTAATGAAAATAATGAAATAAAAATTTCATTTAATTTTTACTTTAAATTATAAATTATTAAATTTTAACATTACATTTATAATTAATATACAAAATAAATATTGTATAATTATCATAATTTCATTATATTTTTTCATTGTATATTTTTATATAATTTATAATACTTCAGATAGTTCCCATTATTTACATGAAAGAAAAAGATTATGTATGTACATCACGTAGACAATACATCCCATATAACAAAAAATATTACACTAATATAAAGTTCAGAAGTTTTTAATTATGTTGCTAAAGATGGTAGTGATGTTATTATAACTTGAAAATATTATTTATTAGAACTTTTAATAAACATTAAATCCGGATATTAATATAAAATTTTCTTGCTTAATTCAAGAGATTGTCTTGTGTAAATTAATGTAATTTCAATATCAAAATATGACTGCCTTACGATCTTGAGTTAACGTTTTAACTGGGTGACTGATGTTTTAACGTGCTGATCTCTAATAGAGAAAATCTACTGAGATTATAGTAATAATTTAGTGATAATAACATTAACTTTGATGTTATATGGCATGATTGATGCTAGTAATAATCCACACAAACGTAATCTTGAAATAGACGATACAATTCTGGTAAACGTCTACTAACCAGCGTCAAATCGTAGGCCGCTATTGAAAGTCGTGCAGATTTTGTCAACTTCGTCGTTATTGAATTGTCGTCCACTGTCCGCGAGCTTTAATATTTCGCGCACTGTTTGGTGACTCAGGCTGTGCATAGACCGATACCAAGATGTGGATCCTGTACCGGTGCTCACGCATAAGCCGGAACCTTTCACCTTGTGATACTTCTCTTCTTCATCCAACTTTACAAGCAGAGAACTCGTCCTTGCCGATAATGTTTCACCCATAAAAACCTAGCAATGCAAAGTAGGCCTGAGATACGTAAGAGAGCTAGTCGTATTATTCAATGTGCAAGATGCATTTTTGCATCAATGAGCATTATTAAACTTACTTCATTAAGCGCCAACCATGGTAGACGTCTTTCTTGCGGTAGTTTGTTGCGATCGTAATTTTCGAATTTCCATTCTGCAAAAACTCTACAACAAATATCAAATGATATGATATCAATATGATATCAAAATATATAATATATATATCAATGAATATTTTTATCAACTTATGAATGTTTATCGTTAATATTGTTAATATATTTATTCATTCTACAAATATTTATCGTTAACCCGCATAGCACAAAAATGTTACACCAACATTAAACTTATGAAGTTTTTAATTATGTTGCTATAAGGATGGTTATTATTATCTTAAAATGTTATTTTCCAAGACTTTTAATAAACCTTAAACCTCAACATTTATATAATTACAAGATTGTCTTGGTTTATTCAAGGTTGCCTTATAGTTAAATTAATATGATTTCGATATGTAGTAAAATATAACTTTACTTTAATCTGTAAAGTACGGAACAGCACGGAGCTGATTCCGAACGTATGACCGATGCTCATCTAATCACTCCTATTTTATATCCCTGCAGGGTACAATGACGGTTTTCACTTATTAAATATATACGCCTACAGTAACTTTAAGAGTTAAGCTAACATTTTAGTAATATTAACACGCTGTGTGCTTTTCAATAGAGAAGATTACTAGAATATTATATTCCCATGCAAAAAACTTTAATTCAGTCAAACATTATATTTTTTAATAGCAATATTTTAATAATAATAACATTGATCTTAATGCTATGTGAGAGTCATACTTATTCATCTTATGAAATATTATGTATCATATTCATCTTATGTAATATATATTAAATAATGACAATTTTTAGAATTATATTGAAAGTTATGTAAAGTAGATAAAAAATATGTATATTTTAATGCGACATACTTATCAGCACCTACAATGCGCCCTTTCTCGTGCAAGTGAAAAGGTTCTGCCCAAATCTCCTTTCCCATCAAAGTGATGCGAATTCTCCGTCGCATGAGTGTATCGTAATGTCCTATTTTTAACATTTTAAAAATCTCTGGTATATTTCTTGTGTATTTTGCAGACAACATGAGGTAACCCTCCGACTTATCGGGATACGAATTGATACCCATTATGGGTTTATTATTGTTAAATATCAAGTTTGAAGCCAAGAGAAATGTTCCGTCGCCGCCGATCGGCAGTATCAAATCCGCCCATGTAAAGAGCGATTGATCTAGATTCGTTCTAGAAATGACACAACACGATTATTTCACGAACATGTAACAATTTTTCACAAGATTACAGAATATGTCGAACAGCTTATGAGTTGCGCTCTCATACTCTCTTTTCATATATTTTACCTATTTACTATCTTATATTCCACATTCATCTGCCGCAAGACTTCAGTCACTTGACTTTCCACAGCCTTAGTAGCCATGTGACTCGCGATCATGGCATTGTAATCGTAGCCCCTTTCCATCAGCCGCAACTTTAGCTGGTTCTCGTTAAGCTCGGGTTTCTGCATTTTTTCGAAGTGGTATCGAGACAGTTTCGTCACAATGAGCACCTTCCTAGGGACGAAACTCGATTCATTTCGCGTAAAAATACGCAGGTTTTTATGTCCTGGCGCGGAATGTGTTTGCAAAAGTTGCATTGTGTCTAAAATAAAAAAAAATTAGTTATTAGTTCTTGATTTACACTTGATTTACAACTCATAACTTGATTTAACACGTTTCCTTTCTCATCCTACTGGATTTTTAAATATTGATTTTGATTCAGCATACAAAATAGTTCATGGTATTTAATTAATTTCATACTTATAATAATTTAATTTTCTTATCTCTGAAAAAATCGAAATTATAGAAATATAATATATAAATAAAATGAAACAATATTAATAATAATATAACATATCATCATTTATTGCAAATTTCCAATTTTTGGCATAATATATATTTGTATTGGATGTACAACTTAGTTCGGTCCGTTTTTAAAAGATGGCTCTAGGTGCTATAAATGGTTGACGGCGACAGCTGATTTTTGCTGTATCGTGAAGTGTCAACATCTGTCAACCAAATATTGTTTACAAGCCTTTGAGTTTTGCACAACAAGTTTAATTTTTACTGCGTTGAAAATGTCGAGTTTCGTTCCAAATAAGCACCATTTGCGGGAAGTATTGATTTTCTGTTTCAATTGGAAGAAAAGTGCAGTTGAAGCGCATCGAATGCTTGTGGAAGTTTATGGTGAATCTGCACCGTCGGATAAATCTTGCAGAGAATGGTTTCGACGATTTCAAAGTGGTGATTTTAGTGTTGAAGACAAAGAGCGTTCGGGTCAACCGAAAAAGTTTGAAGATGAAGAATTAGAAACATTACTCGATCAAGATTCGTGTCAAACGCAAAAAGAGCTCGCAAGAACATTGGAAGTTACTCAACAAGCTATTTCGAAACGACTCAAAGCCGCGGGATACATCCAAAAGCAAGGAAATTGGGTCCCATACGAATTGAAACCGAGAGATATCGAACGACGATTTTGCATGTCCGAAATGTTGCTTGAACGGTACAAAAAGAAGTCTTTTCTGCATCGAATCATTACCGGGGACGAAAAATGGATTCACTACGACAACCCGAAACGCAAAAAATCGTATGTAAAGCCCGGCCAACCGGGAACATCAACGCCGAAGCCGAATATTCATGCCAAGATAATGCTCTGTATTTGGTGGGATCAGAAAGGTGTGATCCACTATGAGTTGCTAAAACCTGGTCAAACCATCACGGGAGACTTCTACAGGCGACAATTGATTCGTTTAAAGCGAGCTATAGCCGAAAAACGTCCAGAATATGCGACCAGACACGAGTCCATAATCTTTCACCATGACAACGCTCGGCCTCATGTTGCTGTTCCGGTTAAAAACTATTTGGAAAATAGCGGATGGGAAGTTCTGGCTCACCCGCCTTATAGCCCAGACCTTGCCCCTTCCCACTACCATTTGTTTCGATCAATGCAGAACGCTTTGACTGGAATATACTTCACTTCAGAACAGGGTATAAAAAATTGACTCGATTCATTCTTGGCTTCAAAAGATAAACGCTTCTTCCGCGACGGAATCCATAAATTGCCAGAAAGATGGGAAAAAGTAGTGGCTAGCGATGGACAATACTTTCAATAATGTATTAATTCATTTTATCATTCAAATAAATGCGTTTTTCAAGCAAAAAAACGGACCGAATTAAGTTGTACACCCAATA
>NW_022639630.1:614473-626277 GCF_010583005.1 Odontomachus brunneus | reverse complement strand
AAACACTGATGCAGCTCGAGTGGGAAGTTCTCCCGCACCCAGCGTATTCACCAGACTTAGCTCCTTCGGACTATTACTTGTTCCGGTCGATGCAGCACGGCTTGGTGGATACACACTTCAGAAATTACGAGGATGTGCGAAAATGGATTGACGAATGGATTGCATCAAAAGACCAATCGTTCTATCGTCGCGGAATCTACGCGTTGCCCGAAAGATAGGAAAAATGTATAGCTAGCAAGGGAAAATACTTCGATTAATGTATTTTTTGCTTTTGATGTCGAAATAAATGAGTTTTTTAAACAAAAAAACCGCAGGAACTAAGTTTACCACCTAATACTTAGCAAACATAATAACATATTTAACCCATTAATGTCTGAGCCGAAATTACAATCTGTGTCTTCGTAACTATGCAAAACAGAGAACATGGCATCAAAACATGCTCAAATATAGAAAACAATTAATTTTCCTCATTTGTTTAATCAATAATTACTTAAACAAATTATTAACAATTTTATTTCTTTTATAAAACTAGCGGGAATTGATTCTATGGGAAAAATTACTAAAGAAATAGTTATACTTTTGCTAAATCATATGTCAATTTGTAAAAGTTGTAAAATTCTTATAAGTAATTACTCGGATAGTTTTTTTTTTAAATAAACTAATATACAATTTGACAAAAGTAATGAATGTTTCTTTAGTAATTACAATAGATATTCAGAATAGGACCTTTTTCGAATTTTGATACTTTTACTATTATATTTAGAACTATCGAGAATTGTTGTTAAAACTGCGAAAAATGGTCAGCGCAACACTTTTTCCGAGAGTGTCGTGCAAACTTCGAAGATTAAAAAATTATTTAAAAATAGGTAGCCACCAGAACTCTCCTTAAATTTGATCGTAGGGACTAGAACTCTGCTAGAACTATCGAGAACTATTATTAAAACTGCGAAAAATGGTCAACACGACACTTTTTCCGAGAGTGACGTGCTAACTTCGAAAATTAAAAAATTATTTAAAAATAGGTAGACGCAGGAACTCTTCTTAAATTTGATCGTAGGTGCTGGAACTATATTAGAACTATCGAGAACTGTTAATAGAGCAGTCAGATATAGTCTGCATGATATTTTCTCTCGAAAGTGTTGTGCTGAGTGTAATATTCGAAGTTTATGAAAAAGTCGTAATTGTTAAAATTTTTTTCTAATTAGGCATTTTGATAGAACTCGATCAGAACTGACGAGAACTCTTGCTAAAAGTAGTGTTATTTATTTATTTCTTGTACTTTAGAGGGGAAGTGTCGTGCTAGATTCGCGAAGTTAGCACGATAATTTTCCATTTGCTGTTTTTCGGTATTAAAAATGCGGAACTTTTTTTGTTTTCTATCTAGAACTCTAGAACTATGAAAAGTGCTAATAGAACTATCATTGTTTTTTTCTAAATTTGTAAAATGTGTCAACTTTACAGACGCTCATGGCTGCTATTCTATAGGGTGCTTCAGAAATAGTTGGCCAAATCTTGCGAGAACATAGAACGGATTGAAATGAGCAAGAAAGTCCCATACCGTTTTGCGATATTTACAATAAATCTCAAGATGTTAATTAAAAAAGATTGATGACTAATCACGCGCGACATAGTAGATAAACTGCAGTGGCGCCGTCTGTCGTTGTATATTTATACATTAAGTCAAACTGAACAAAAAAAGTCCTCTACCATTTTGCAAATGACCATATAAATTTTTAGATATTAATTAAAGAAAATTTGTACATTATGGTACACAATCATGTAACAATTTTCTTTAATTAATATCTAAAAATCTATGTAGTCATTTACAAAAGAGGACGTTTTTGTTCAGTTTGACATAATGTATAAATATACAACGGCAATCGGCGCCACTGCAGCTCATCTACCATGTCGCGCGTGATCTTTCACCAATCTTTTTTAATTAATATCTTGAGATTTATTGCAAGTATCGCAAAACGGTATGGGACTTTTTTGTTCATTTCAATCCGTTCTACGTTCTCGTATAGCTTGGTTAACTATTTCTGAAACACCCTGTATACGTGCTTGCAGACAGTTATCGAATTGCTAGACGTCATTGCGCAGCTTTGCCATAGTATAAAAGAAGCTATGGATAAATGTTCAGAAGTGCTACTTCATCAAAAACCGCTTTTTTTTGTAATACTTGACAAAATTAGCTTCAAAAAGACATGTGTAGCAGTTTTTATGAGGGGGCTTGTGATTTTTATACGAAAAAATTGGAACATGTTAGTTATGCATCGACTACTGTTTTTCGTTTAAAGTGCAATGTACATTTATTCTATTTGACTGGTTTGCCAATTTCCATGCAAATAAAATAGAAGTTTAAATTTTATCCTAACCCAAATCTTTTAATCTAACCCAAATCAGCTAATCACAAATCGTTGTGACTAGACGTGAGTAACCGGGACGTGAGCAAACAGGACGCTTCAAAAAAACAACTAAAACAGGTAACAACTTTATTAAGAATTTATAAAAGAAACAAAAACATAACTTTTTCTATATCATATCTTTAATCATCATTTGTATTAGATATAAGGTCGGGATGGAACGTTGATAAAAATGAAAAAAATTCATGGACACGTTCACAATAGTCAGAAAAAGTACGTCGGAACATAAACTCAGCTATATATCCGGCCATATGTTCCTCTTTTCGACCATACTTTGGTAATAGATCGCGCATATCACGCCAAGATCGCTCGATATTTTGTGTATAAGCGTCAGTACCTGGATCTATGAAATTTTGACTATGATTTATTCTCAAATGACGATAACCTGCAATGAAATAAAAAGAAAGCGTAATTTAGGAAAGTTAACATCATTCGGATTATTTCGATTTTAATACATAGTATACAGATAATATCATTAATTATATGCATATTAAATTGCAAAACCGTATAAATACGGATTGTTCTACTTAAATTACTTAGATTATTGTAAGTTTTCCAATAATCGTTTATAATAATCGATCCTGGTTTTATACGATACATTATTTTTACACGTTGTATTATTTCTTCAAGTGTATTAATATCTCGACGTTGTACGAATTCAACGAAGAATTTTCTACTATTCCGTTCAAAACCACTAAAACACCATGTACCGTCAATTATTCGGGCTTGATTATATTTTTGTTTGCCAAATTTTGCTTCATTTATTTATATGATAATATTTGATCCACCTATTATCGTTGATGTATTTTTTTCTGACCAATAGATCAATGCCTCTTTTATAAAATTTGTCCAATCCACAATCGTTGATCGTCCTAATTCCGAATTCGTTCTCCAGAAACACTTCATGTGGTGGAGATAGCAGTAAATACTGTACAAATTGACAACATGTCAGTCAGAGACAAATGTGCATTACTAAACCACGTTCCCTTACGCCACGAGTGGAAGAAGTTACAACGTGAATAAATGTATGTTTTTCGACGTTTTTCTTTGTTTCGTCTCTGGCATCTCCATATTAAATTTTCATTAAATGTTGCACTTTCATTGCAAGTACACAACATCAACAAATAGGTATAGCACTATAGCATTGTAAAAAAATCAATAGCTGTTATATGAGAAGATATCTAATGCTTGTCGCAGAGTAATGCAACACTTCGTGCAATTATCACTCACTTCCATCGTCAAAAGTCAACTAAGTGAGGAATAAACACAACGTTGCTGATATGTAGAATCGTTAATGTTTATAAACATAAAAGATATACTTGCAAACTTGTAATTTTCACACAATAGATCTTTTAGATTTTAAATATTATAGGATCTATTGAGCAGAGGGAGAAATAAATGGGAAAATACAACTCTCAGGTACTAGAGACTAATCAGCTCATTCTTTGTGACCAGAATATATATTTCGTATATCGGGATACAACGTCAAATTTTCGTGGAGACCGATTAGAGAGACCCGAGCAAGAGAGAAGAAGAGAAAGCCCTCTCACTGTACCTCTCCGAGCCTTTTATTGTTAATCCTGTCACTTTTGGATTTTCTGTGGCCGCTCCTTATTGGTTCGATTTAAACGTCGGATCATAACATCTCTACATATCTCACACGGTATGTTTATTCGCGAGCACGCACAACTCGCGTGACTCATCGCTCCCGACTTTTTTTGAACGCGACAATACAATACACTTTTGCGACAGGTAAATAAGTAAATACAAATATATAACGTCAAGACTCGCTGCTGCCAAATTAACTCATCTTGGATCCTACAATATGTTTTGGAACATTTTGCGTGTGATTCGCAAGCATTACCTTCCGTCAGGAGTCTGTTTGCTAATTTTTTCAGTATCTATTTTAGTATATTGTAGACTTATTAAATTGAGCGAACTTACCAATGAAGTTCGATTCTAATTATGTCCGTTGTATCGTCCGGATGGAAACTATGTAATGGTGCTCCTGCACGCTCTTTGACAATAGAATTCAAAGATACCGCCAAAATGAAAAAGCGCGCCGCCGCTCATCCAGCAGCACCCGCAGTCGCGAGCGCTATGCGAGCGCCGCGCGCATACTGTTTCCTCATAAGTCTCAAATCGCTCAAATCAATTCCAGGCAAATCGCTATCCTCGGGATGGGAAAATAAGTGACGGGTGGGAGTCCATCCGGACGAGACAACGGGCATAATTAGAATCGAACTTCACTGGTAAGTTCATTCAATTTAACAATTATGCTCATGTTGTCTCGTCCAGATGGAAACTATATAGCTGTTTAAATCCCATCGATTTGCCGCCGGGAAGAACATCTAGAATATGTATTGGATTGTCGGAAAAGTAATGACGAATTTTTTCTATGTTTCTCAAAGGTCATTTATTTATATAAAAAACAAAGATCAATCAATGATATATTACCCTTTTTGTTCGATAACCTTTTGCCATCTTTCAGTGAGCTTCATAATTCCTCGTTGATAGAAGGATCTGTCTTTATCGGCGAAAAATTGAACAAGGTACTGATTTACAGCCTTATCTGAATTAAATGTTATAGCATGCAAGAAGTTTTGAAGAGAGCGAAACAAGTGGAAGTCTGACGGGTGTATATCAGTTGGACACGGGGCAATTGGACACAGTCCAATCACAAGTCGCTGTTCCAAGGAACCCTACAAATGTCTCTAATCACACGGTGCTGTGATTGGCTGTGTCCAAATGCACCGTGTCCAAGTGCACCGCTCCCAAGTCTGACAGCGCAAGGTCAGGCGAGTATGGTGGGTGTGGCAACACATCCCATCCAAGCTCCAATAATTTTTGACGGGTGATCAAACTTGTGTGTGGTCTCGCGTTGTCGTGATGGAACACAACTCCTTTACAATTAACGAGCTCTGGACGTTTCTGGATGATGGATTCGTTCAAATTGTCCAATTGCCGACAGTACACATTCGAATTGTTTGGTTTCTTGGTAGAAGCTCAAAAAATACGACATCTTTAAAATCTCATCACACTGAGAGCATAACCTTCTTCTGATAAATGTTTGCTTTCGATGTCGTTTGAAGCAAATCATCACGTCGGGACCAAGACCGTTTACGCACCACATTGTTTTGTTGTAAACAATCCATTCCTCATCATCAGTTATTAGTCGCATCAAAAAAGGATCGTTTTCCTCACGTTTAATGAGCATATCGCAGATGTTTATACGCGCCGTCAAATGAACTTCTTTGAGTTCATGAGAAACCCAAATATCGAGCTTGCTTACGTATCCTAACTTATTCAGGTGGTCGTGAACGCTTAAATGATGGATGTTCAATGTTTCTGCAATCTCTTGTGTCGTGGGTTTGACTCGATCAATGCCTTTATTTTGTCGTCATCAACCTCTATAGGCCTCCCGTACCGAGGAGCGCCTTTGAGATCAAAATCATCAACACGGAATTTCGTGAACCGTCATTGGCATTGACGTTCTTGTACAGCATTGTCACCGTAAACTTTACGCAACTTTTCACAAGCTTGACGCGTGTTTTTCCCTTTACGGAAGTAAAACAGTAATATGGCGAAAATGCACAGTTTGGTTTTCCATCTTCAACTTGTTATAAAATCTCCAAAACTCAACCAAATCGCTCAATTTTTTTGTTGGAATGAAGCTAGAAATATCAGCTGTCAAATGACATAGCAATAACATAGATGCGAATGACTCTAGTACTTCCAAAAATGAATTAGCGCCATCTGTTGAAAAAATGCGTCATGACTTTTCCGACAATCCAATATCTTAATAGTCAAGTAAAAATAAATGTCTGAAAGAATAGAGAAGTCTATAAAAAAACGATATAATAAACAAGGTTATACTAAGGTAAAATATGATAAAATTAAATTATAGCCCAGGAGCCTGGCTTATACTGGCCAAGGAAGACTTAAACTTAAACGTAAAGAAAAACTATGTAGACGTAAAAGTCTATAACATAAAATAAAAATCTGAGGTGAAAAGAGACCTTTATAAAAAGTGAACTGCAGAATAAAAAATAAGATATATACTATTTCTCCAATATTCGCTGTTAAGCCAATTTATGATTGCAAAATCGCACTGCTGAAGTCCTCTGAATTAAGTATCTATAGAACTTGGCAAAGACTCAAGATATGCCGGTCCAGCCTGCCGCATATTTAATCATGTCGAGCGAAACACCTTTTAACACAGCACGTGACGTTGAAGTGTGTCGGATACTGTGCACTGAAAATATGGAAGTGTCAATTCCAAAATCGTCTAAACCTCTATGAATCCAGCGACTAATCGTTTGCGTAGAAACTTCCCTGTGTGGTTAGGAAAGCGAGATAAATAAAAAATCGCATGTGGAAGAACGCAATTTTTCGGTCCTATTTAAATAATACTCCAAGAGGTGAACAATTCAGAGATTCTCATAATCTTTAAAACGGAAGAAAAGCAAGTAGGGTTGAGACCGACTCGGCGCTAATGTTTTGATTCAGTTAGGTACCCGAATAAAAATTTTTCATTCAATGAAATTTGCGAAGTTCTTAGCAGAGCGAGAGTTTGAGCACGGTGACCAGAACCGAGAGCGAGGAGAAGTACTAATTTCTTAGTGATAATATTCAAGGAGACTCCCTCATATGGATAAATAGAAGACAGTTTAGATATTACGGGAGACGGATCCAAAACAAAATCATATCGCAGTCGAGACGGCTTTAATACTGATACTCCTTTACAGAAATGTCTAATAAATTATAGGATGATTTCTAACTTCATTCTGGGAAATCAAAGAATTACCGATACCCTGGTGTTTAAACTTGAATATGAAGAGGTGTTAGGTAACTCCTGAGCTAAAATCTCTAATACTTCAGCGATGGGTAGAAAATATGGAGATATCCGCTGACGCTGACAGAAATTCCACCAGAAGCGAAGCGATTGGGAATATTGTTTAATCGTCGAATCCAAAAAAGAGGTTAGTAAAGCTGGTAGCGCTGTTAACAGCACTAAGCAAGCTTTAAACGCTTCCCTGTAAACTAAGTCTCTTCCAAGAGAGAGTAAAAGTATCTACAGCAATTGACCCTGTTCGGAAACCAAGATATATATCCATCGCACTTATTCGCAAATAAGTCTACATCAAAAGAAGACTGACTACATCCAAAGAATCCTGTCACCCGGCGAAAAGCTGTCTCCGGTAAAGACCACTTAATGTCGGTATCCGCGATTCAAGATTCAGCATCTGTAATAAAATTTTCTATAGACGATATGTAGGAGGCAAATATGAAGATATTTTGATCTTCATATCCACACCAAATTTGTCTAGAAACTTCGGAGAGATGAGGGAATTGAATAGACTCGAATTTGTTAATATAAGCTAGAGCTTCGTATTGTCAACGCGAAGTAAAATCTCACAGTCGAAAAGATCCGCTGCAAAACAGCGTAGACCGTTAAAGACCGCTTTTAGTTTTAATAAATTTATGTGAAGAGTCTTCTTGCTCTCAGACCACCAGCCATGAATACGTAAATCGCCACAAGAAGCTCCTCATCCGCTCAAAAAGACGTCTGTAAAGATTTCACAAGTAAATCTGCTTGAACGAATCCTGTTCGTTTGACTGGAACTAGAAAAAATGTTGATCCACCATGTAAAATCTTCTTGAAGATATGGAGGAATCTCCATCAATGCTGAATAGTTCTCGTTATTTTTAACAAGGGCTAGAAATTTTTCCCTTTTAAATTTCTTAGTATAAAGGAATCCATATTGGATTGCTGGACAAACCGAAATAAGTGAGCCAATAAACCTAGTAAACTCTCTTATGAAACATCATATTATGCGTGCTAAACTCCTTGTTAATTGCAGCAATCTTTCCTGACGTAGAAATGGAACTGTGATCGATTGATCGTTAGAATCAAACAAAAAGCTTAGATATTTATATCTAGTCGAGGATTCCAGAAGAAACTTCGTATAATTTATCACAAAACCTAACGACTGTAGAAGGTTAGCCAGAGTAGTGACGTTAGCCTGACCTTCCTCAATGGATGAACCGAAATATCTTTGTAAATATGTACGGGGCTGTAGAAAGGCCAAAAGATAATGATGTAAATTCATAAATACTCTTACGCCATTGGAAACGAAAAAATTTTCTGTTTTTCGAAATGGGGAGTAATAGGAAGGCATCCTCTAAATCGAGAGTTGCCATCTGTGTTCCTCGTAACATAAGTCATACAACGGTTTGCCAGTCCTCTAACTTAAAGTGCTGTGGTTCGATGTGTGTATTAACTTTCGAAGAATCAGGATAAAACGGTGACCCCTCAATGCTTTTTCTACGAAGAAAAATTGATCCTCATTGAATTACACAGGCACGATGGCTCTACTAGATAATAGACACTCTACTTCACAGGCTATTGCGATTGCAGGAGAAAATTTTGATTTAGCAAGAGTGATTCTCGATGGAGATATTAGGTGTACAACTTTGCTTCCGCCGTTTTTTTTACGAAATTCGAGGCTTTATTGTAAAAAACTGGTTATACATTTATGATTCAAAGTATTGTCCATCGCTGGCCACTACTTTCTCCCATCTTTCGGGCAGCGTACGAATCCCGCGTCGAAAAAACTGGTCATCTTTTGAGGCGATCCACGAATCGATCCAATTTTTTAGTTCTTCATAAGACCGGAAATGCTGGTCAGCCAGGCCGTGTGCCATTGATCGAAACAAGTGATAGTCAGAGGGAGCAACGTCTGGAGAATACGGCGGGTGGGGTAGGACTTCCCATTTCAACGTTTCCAAGTATGTCTTGACCACTTTCGCAACATGGGATCGAGCATTGTCATGCTGCAAAATTACTTTATCGTGTCTCTCGTTGTATTGCAGCCGTTTTTCTTTCAATGCTCGGCTCAAACGCATCAATTGCGTTCAATACCGATCGCCTGATTGTTTCAGTCGGTTTTAACAGCTCATAATACACTACGCCGAGCTGGTCCCACCAAATACAGAACATGACCTTGGAGCCGTGAATATTCGGTTTGGCCGTCGACGTGGAAGCATGGCCGGGAACTCCCCGTGATTTTCTGCGCTTGAGGTTATCATAATGAACCCATTTTTCGTCTCCAGTCACAATGTGATGCAGAAATCCCTTCCGTCTTTGCCTTTCAAGCAGCTGTTCACAAGCAAACAAACGCCGTTCAACATCTCTCGGCTTTAATTCGTATGGCACCCAATTTCCTTGCTTCTGAATTATTCCCATGGCTTTGAGGCGTTTTGAAATGGCTTGTTGAGTCACTCCCAACCGTGCCAATTCTTCTTGATTTTGACATGAGTCTTGATCAAGTAATGCCTCCAATTCTGCATCTTCGAAAACCTTCTCTCTTCCACCGCTATGCCGGTCTTCGACGTCAAAATCACCGTTCTTAAAGCGTTGAAACCACTCACGACACATTCTTTCACTAATAGCGGCCTCACCATAAGTATTTGAGAGCATTCGATGAGCCTCAGCCGCAGATTTCTTCATATTGAAGTAGAAAATTAAAACCTCCCGCAAATGACGAGAATTTGACTCGTAAACTGACATTTTCAATCGAGAATAACTTTATGATGCAGACACAAATCGACTAATGTTTCTATGGGGTTATGTTGACAAGTTTATTGTATGACGTCTATGATTTATTTCGACCACCACTTACCGCTAAAGCCATCTATAGAAAAACGGCGGAAGCAAAGTTGTACACCTAATAAATTAGTAAAGGGAATACTGTAACCCTTTATCGTATTCAAAATAACAGAATTGATGGTGATGTCCAACCAAGATTCGTAAAATTTACCCAGACGACCGGCAAAACTCACATCATTTAACTTTGGGCTCGAGACCTGGTTCGAAATCGGCGGTGTCAGCTCTGATGATAAGCAACTCCTGTTTGGCGAACCGACGATGGACGAACAGGAGCCTTCCGGTTTCCCGAATATAGGGATTTAAAACGTCTATAGAAGGAAGAGGGCATATTAGGTGGCGGTGGGACGCCGTGCGTTCGAGATCTGCGTATCTTTTTCGTTCCAGAGAGAGAAAAATATCGAGAGCGCGGTTTTGCTAGGCCGGGACTCGAACCCGGGTCTTTCGCTTGCCGGACGACTGTTCTAAACCAGTGAGCTGCGATAGCTGACGCTCGACGCTCACGATATTCTTCCCTCCCTAGATAACGCTCAAAGATGTCGTTCGGAAGCGACATCTCTGGCGCGATCCCGAGCGCACAGCGACTACAGAGAGAAACAATATTATTGTACCAAATGGTACAACTGTCAGCCTCTCAAAATCAAAAGTTGCTATCCTTTAAGACCTGATGTCCATGTCCGTCTCCATCGTTGTCCCTCCTCATCCGGTGCAAATAATACAAATAAGCCCCGAGGTCGACATCAATTTTTTGGCAGCCCCCGGGTGTTTGGATGCTAAAACGTCTGTGGTTGGCTACAATTCTGCACTGCCCAGCGAACCGGTTGTGGAGTCTTCTTATCCACTTGAGAAACCGATTTAAATACTTCACATCTTGTCCTCTCACAAGCCTGGGTTGCTTCGAGAGATTCAACAAAATGTTTACCGAACAGGAATTCACCAATGGGAGCTGTCTCTGCAACATTCTTACCAAGAATATTTAAAGATGACTTGGTGAAAGCTCTCCCGGATAAAAAAAGAATAGTGGTGGTCGGCTAACAAATGGATGCCTTCTGAGAAATATGTCAGTGCCAGTTTTACATCGTCATTGAAATCCTGCAAGATCTCTGGTCTTAACAGGAGAGACATGCCCGAACCTAAGGTATTAAGACAGGCGTCCACCTGCGCCTGAGAAGACGACTGCTATTCGTCATGTTTAATCATTGCAGGGGTCAACGCAGCGATGAGTCAGCAAAAAAAACATTAAGCTGGCGTGGTTATATAAGAAAATAGATATAAAATAAGAAGAACACATCGGTTATGTCCTCTCTTTGCCAGGTAAAACTGGATCGACGAAAGGACATACCTAGTACGACACCCGGTCAGCTTGTGTGATGTGTGTTCTTCGTTATATTGCTCTGGTACATGACGCAGTTGAGCAAGGTGTCGGTGAACATGGGTGGGATAATCTTCGAAGACAATTTAACCTAACCTGTCTCAGAGATTCTAGGTTATGTTCTTCCTCAGACTGGGTCAGAAACTCACGAAAATCGTTGAAAATCCCGAAAAAATCTTTCTCTGGATCGAAAACGCAGTACCGAAGATTCCCTCGATGACACTTTACATCCGGCGAACGAGTATCTCTGGATCTTCCTCTGCGTCCTTTCATCTTTCGCGAACGATCGCGCAATCTCTCTCTCTCTCTCTCTCTCTCTCTCTCTCTCTCTCTCTCTCTC
>NW_022639630.1:593930-613354 GCF_010583005.1 Odontomachus brunneus | reverse complement strand
TCTCTTTCTCTCTCTCTCTCTCTCTCTCTCTCTCTCTCTCTCTCTCTCTCTCGAATATATACGAGACAATTTCTTTTCTCGAAGAAAAACTCCTCTTTGAGTCAATAGGTTTGTTCTTTCGACCTGAACTGGCTGCACTAGTTCACGAAGTTTGCACTAATGCGTTCTTTCGATCAGAACAGTGCAAGAAAATGTGTTCTTTCGAACAGTGCAGGCTGAACTAGTGCAGCGAGTTCAGTGAACTGACTGCCCTAGGTCTGGAGGTAGAGCAAGCAGTGCAGGGCAGCTAACCGAAAAAATTTAAATTTGTATCTATAACCTGTAAAATCGGTATACCTAGTTGACATTACGTAGAAGAAATAATCCGACGACGGAATCTATAAACAGTAAGTAAATACTTAAATATATAATAAATATATAATGTAGATAAATATATAATAAATATATAATGTAGAATGACATAAAAAAAGTATTTAGAATGTTATCCAAACAGCACAAAATATCCGAAAGACATCCTGGGAAGACTCTTGAACGTTTTTTCGGAGGGATTTGTTGTATGGGTATCCAACACAAAACAGTTTTTAAAAGAAATAGGATTGTTCAACAAAACATAAAATGCTATAAGTGCGAAAACATGACCATAAATTGATCTATGTTATTTAATCCAGCCATGTTGTCCGCCATCTTACACTGCTCTAACTTGCTCTTACCCGTTCTTTTCAGACCCATATGTATCTTTGCACTGGTCTGCACTATCTTGAACTTTCTTCAACTAGTACAGTTCCAGTGCAGTCCTAGGTCAGGTCGAAAGAACAAACCTCTTATGTTTCGACATCGTACTTCTAATAAAACCTGAAAATAACACTGAAATAACACTGAAGATGCGGTACACGTGTTGCCCAAGCGAGCGAACAGAACACAATGAGGAAACAGTATGCGCGCGGCGCTCGCATAGCGCTCGTGACTGAGGGTGCTGCTGGTTGAACGGCGACGCGCTTTTTCATTTTGGCGGTACCTTTGAATTCTGTTGTCAAGGAGCGTGCAGGGGCACGACTACATAGTTTCCATCCAGACGAGACAACATGGGCATAATCATATGTTTAGTAAGGCGAAGATTTAATAGAATACTCTAACGTGCATCTGAGTCTCGCCAGTTTCAATGTTCTATTAAATTCGCCTTACTAAACATATGAGTCTACAATATACTAAAACAGATATTGAAAAGATTAGCAAATAGACCTCTGACGCAAGGTATTGCGCGTGAATTACACGCAAAAGCAACATACGTTTCATACGTCGTACAAGATTGATATTTTTTTTTTTTATTAGAATGTTGCTTTGTGAATATTTCTTTTGAAAAACCATTAAGCCTGATTTCATCGAAATCGGAGGTGAGGACTGTAAACTTAATAATTATATTTTTTCGTATAAAAATCGTAAGCCTCCTCATAAAAACTGTTATACATATCTTTTTGAAGCTAATCCTGTCAAGTACTAATCCTACAAAAAAATCAGGTATTAAAAAAAAAGTAGAACATTTATCAAGCTGTGTAACGACGCTTTTACCGAACTGACAATTTATTCGTTAAAATACTTAGATTCTTTTATTATTATATACCTTTTTCTTTTTTACACTACAAGTACTGCATTATTTTCTTATGTTCTTATTTTTTACGCTAATATTTTGTTCGTGTTAAAAGTATAATTGTGGAATATTTTGACTTTTTAGTTATTATTCTCTTCTGTCTAATAAACTCCATAATAATGTCTTTAACATAACAAATTCAATATTAGTTTATAAAATCGAAACGATAAAATATTTATAGTACTTTTAGTAAAAGTCACAATTTATAATTTCAGACAGATTAAGAGGATATAATTATGTTAATAATTTTAAATATCTTGTAATATAGAAAACAAGATACTTTATAAATGTGCTTTCTAAATGTATATATAGATATATCTTTTTTATTTATATATGTACAAAAATAGATTGCTATTTTACATTTATTATTAACGTTCCTTTTGTTAATTTTTTTATTACTATCTTTTATATATAGAATATATTTTCATTTAAAGATTTCTTTCAGTATTAACTATGAAAAGAGAAAGAGGCACATACGCGCAAGAATGGCAAGATATAATAAGTAAGCCTAACATCTTATTCTCGCGGCTCTCTGGTGTTAGTTTATAGCTAGAATTCGCTATAGCTATACGTTCGGGAAAGAAAGAGACAGCAGATTGAATGTTTGCACTTTTCCATCGCCCGAAATTAGCCGCGCGCACACGTATACGATTGTGTATATAGAGTGTCCGATAACTGATCGAGCAACCGACGTGTACAGGTAGAACGAGTCAAAATAATCATAAAAGTTATATACCATTTTGAAATTGTCTCAATATTTATTCCGTAATTAATTAAAATGTATAAACGAGTGAGCTCACGAGAAGCGGTAGGACAGACTCTGTGTGTAAAAGAAATGGCTTACATCTATGGCTAGCAACAATAAGTAAACAGCTGATTTCGAGGCGGAGTAATGTATACGTGTCGCTTGTTACTCCGCCTCGAAATCAGCTGTTTACTTATCGTAAGAGGTAAGCTATTTATTTTAGCCATTTATTTGGTAAGCCACACAGAGCCTATCCTACCGCTTGTCGTGAGCTCATTTGTTTATACATTTTAATTAATTATGGAATAAATATTGAGACAATTTCAAAATGGTATATAACTTTTATGATTATTTTGACCCGTTCTACCCGTACACAGCGGTTGCTCGATCAGTTACCGGACACCCTGTATATTCCATAAACTTATACAGACAGACTGCGCGTCCCGTGAGAAGAATTGAAGACAACATTAAAGTGAGAGAGCAATAACGGAAGTGAGTGTGCTTATAATAGACGTTGGTGGGGGAAGTAAAGAAAAGAGGAGAACAGCTATACTAATAATTGCGGTTTGCAAATCAAATTGTTAATGTGAGAAATTATAACAACATTAAACATTTGAAAATGGTGAGATATTGTTGCGTATGCAAGGTGAAATCTGGAGTTAATAAGGATGTTTCTACTCATATGAAATATGTAATATGTGCTTAAACATTTACAATTTGAGGCATTTGCGTTATAAGAATTTCTATACATTTGGCACTGATAAATATTCTGTAAAATAGGACCGTACATTGTTATAGTGTTCAATTATTAACAGTTACTCTCTAAATTTCTTGGAATGAAATTTTACTCTGAACGAGTGGATTCACTCTAAGTGAAAATACTGCTACTCTGAATGGGATGACATCTCACTTTTCATAAAAGTGAATATTTAACTCCAACTAGAGTGAAAATTTCATTCCAAGTAGAGTGAAATTTTATGATTAGGTAAAAAGAAAAACCTTTAGTTCTATTCTGTTGCCTATTACTTATCTATGATTGCCAGATCTCTAATTATTGCATAATGTTTTTACTGGCGTGCTATTTAGTTAATTTAATTTATAATAAACTTGGAAAAATTCGCTGACCATAGTGGGGTAATTTGAGGGAGAGGAAGAGGGAGAGGGGAAACGGAGGGAAGGAGATGGGGGAAGGAGAAGAGAGAGAACCTGATCTTCTGTTCTTGAGTCATTTGCCTTACTTATTGAGCCACTGTTTAATAATAATAATAGTTTAATAATAGTTTAATAATACTGATGGGAATGATTCTTGTAACAGTATATACGCTATTACCAAATTATTCACTCTTTCACGAGTTGAAAATTCACTCCATACGAGTGAAAAGTCATTTTAACTCGAGTGACGGTCGTCATTCCATTTGTCGAGCAAAAATTTACTCCACGATACAGAGTGAAAATTTTCACTTCACGATATAGAGTGAAGGAATTTATAAGAATGAGAAATCACTTTAATTCGAGTGACTCGGTTGTCGCTCTATTTTTCGAGTGAGATTTTCACTCCAAGAAATTTAGAGAGTAAGTCATATGAAATTAAAAAATTATTTCTATTCTTAGAATGTTATAAGAGTTTTATATTACTTTTATGTAATATTAAGTTGTTTTTGTGAAATAATCTTAAATAAAATTCTTAAAGATAGAGGAATTTCATATTGAATGTACAGTGCAAATCTATTTGTTCTTAATCTAAATCTCCTTTTATATATTATTTTAACTCAAAAATATTTTTTCAGATTTAATAAATTTTATCGCATCCATACGAAAGAAAGATCAGAAAACTTTAACCGGGATGCTTGTGTGTGTGTATCTGTAGATGTCCACTTTTAATGCCATATGAGATGAAAAACACCAGACTCGGCTGGGATCGAACTCACGTTCTCCGCTTGTCAGGCAATCACTCTTCCCACTGAGCTATTTAAGACTTCATGTTTATGACATCTATATATCCAGTGAAAAATGATTCATTGATTAACGTCAAAATGATATCAAACTGACGTCGGTTTGACGATTTCAACGTCGATTTGATTGAAACGTCGACAATGAATTGACAGTGCAAGCTCTAAGCGTGGCGCTTGGTTTCAACCAATCGTACACGACAGTACGCAGCGAAACAACAATTCTTCGCGTCTCTCGTACTGTACGTAAGACGGCATTGTGCTTCAAATTAACATATTCCTTTTGATATAGAGGAACACAATTAGAATAATATCTCATAAATGCACGATGAGTGGTTCCCTTTAATGAAAGATGAATATGCTTTCTGTAAGATATTTCTTTTAGAACATGGAGTTAGAGGAAAATTCACTTTATATGTAGAATATTTTTTTGCCTGTTACAAGACATTTCATACTTCTTGTACCTCTCGTGTTGAAGTTGCTGAACGTGAAAATGTTAAAGCGATTGAACATGTTAAAACATAAAATTTTTAAATTGTAATTGTTGTTTAAATTGTTTCGTATCGACAAACTGGTTTATTCAAAATATTGTCCGTCGGAACAGACAACCTTGGCCCATCTTTCGGCTAACAATCGGATTCCACCCAGGAAGAATTCGGGTTCTTTAGAGGCAATCCAGTTATGCGGCCATTTTTTACTACTTCGTACGAGATAAAGTGCTGTGCTATAAGCGCTGACTACATCGACCGGAACAAATGGTAATCGGAGAGAGCGATGTCTGGGTATATGGCGGATGGGGTAGGATTTCCCAGTTCACTCCTTCTAAGTACTTCTTGACTGATTGAGCAACGTCCTGGCGTTGTCGTGCTGCAAAATCAACTTATCATAGCGATTCTCTCATTCCGGCCTCTTTTCGTGTAGAGCTCGCTTCAAACGGATCAGTTAAATCGATAACGAGTAATCGATCCCCAGTAATAATTTCCGATGGTTTCAGCAGCTCGTAATACACGATATCCCTCTGATCCCACCAGATACAGAGCATGATCTTACTGGCGTGGATGTTTCTCTTTGGCGTCGACGGGCCTGGTTTCCCGGGACGTACACATGCTGCTTTTCGCTGTCGAAATAGATCTATTTCTTATTTCCAGGCACGATTCGATACAGAAAACCCTTTCGTTGTTGTCGTGTTGTCCTTTCGTTCAATATGTGGGGTGCCCAATTTCCTTGCTTGTGCACCCATCCCAGCGTCTATAGTCATTTGGAAACTGTTGATTTACATTTAAGGCTTCGGCCAACTCCACCAGCGTTTGACTCTTCGTCCAATAATGCGTCCAATTCCGTATCCTCAAATTTTTTAGGTGGTTTTTGTCTTTGTTGTCCATAGAGAAATCACCACTTTGGAAGCGGCGAAACCACTCTTTGCACGTTGTACTCGATGGAGTATGTTCAGCATACACTTCCTCTAGCAAACAATGTGTTTCCGCGGGCGATTTCTTTGTCAGGAAATAATGGAGCATAACTTCTCGCAAATGTGACTTATTTTGAACAAAATTTGTCATTGTAACAAAACAAAATAGATACAATCAAAATAGATGGTGTTAACGCGTCGCACAAATGTCACCTATGGCGTTTTGGCGGGACTCTATAGACCTGTCATCATGTATATTGCCAGCTTTCCATTCGAAGAAATAGTGTACTTAACGCCACTTATTGCCAACGGGCGGTTTCATATGCAACCATCTAATACATTATGACATTAACAATGGAAATACAAATAATGCAGTTACTAAATATAAATTGCATTTAGAAAGTGTAAATGATAATTGCAATGAACTCAATATATTAAATTCAGAAACTTCTTTATAAAGATCGAATAATATTTTTATGGTTTTCATTATTTTTATTGCTATATTTATTTCCAAACAATATATAAAAAAAATCGACTTCGGTAGGATTTGAATCCAGGTTGCTTCAATCACTATTATGACGTTATCCTCTCCCTTTAATAACTTCTCTTCTCCCTTGAAACAGAGAGAGAGAGAGAGAGAGAGAGAGAGAGAAAGAGAGAGAGAGAAAGTATAAACATCTTTAGCGTCATTAATACGCCATTAATACGTTCGTTGAATATTCTGTTCAAATATACTTAACCGGAAATAAGCTAAAAATATAATATTATCCATTTGTTATTTATTGAACTTCTGTGGTTTAATTTGCGAAAAGCTGTCTTTTTATTGCCAAATTATCAAAGTCGCCTTATAATTCAAAGTATTATCGTATTATCGAACTAAGTTGTAATTAAGTTGTAGAATACTTTATTAAAATATTGTACAACATTTTTTGAACATTTTGTATATTTCTAAGAAATATTTTTTTGAATATATATTTCAGATTATCATGTGAGATCCGTTTAACAGGAATTTGATAAAAAGTTGTTTTAACAACCTTGAGCTTGTGCCACAACGTATTCTTTAATGATAAGACATTACTTAATCATACGGGACGAAAATAACTGTAGAGATCATAGCTTAATATTGCATGTAGAGAACGTAGCAACGCGTGCCGGCACGATAACAACCGACACCAAACAAGCGGCCAGTTTTTCAAATAAAGGAATATACAACAGAGGTTGATAAGAACACCGAAAGAAATACTGACATTGCACTTTTCCGAGCGATGCGTCCTCCGCGTGTAAGAACTCAGCGAAACATTGTTAGAAGGATATGTTCCGTATGAGCGTTCGACATGTTTCGTTTATCGACAACAATATCTCTATTTCTTTTGACAAAATTTCTTGGAAAATAGAAAATAGATCAATTTCCCCACTTATACACTTTCCAATTCTTTATATCATATTTATATAAGGAAGAGATTAGATAAATATTTTCCTGTATTTTTCTCTGTCTCTTAGTGGAAAAGTTATAATTCATCGGCAGGGCAAACGTTACAATTATAAAAAAACATTCTTCAACTTCAAGATAGATTCAAATAGAATCAAAACTTCAAGATAGATTCTTTCTTCATAACATCACGTGACTTTTTAACATATATCTCGATTATTTTGTATATCCTAGATAGACTAATGTACGCATATTTGACAGAAAATCTAGTTGATTTATAAAAATTGCATCTTTTATAAGTGTTACATATGATACTCATAAAATGACGAAATAGAAAGACGAAAAAATGATCTAAACTTGCTTAAAACAATGTCATGTAAAATGTAATATAAGAATCTTAGTATAACTAACTTAATAAATTTGTTATTGCATTAATATCATAAAAAGTTTTTGCTATTTGCTATTATACAATGTAAATTTAAGAATTAATTCAATTGCCTTATAAATATAATATTATATTAAAAAATTCTACAGTATTTCTCTCCATGATTCGATTATCTTGCGTCATGATAATCATTAAAGTTTATCTAGAATGTTATATAATAATACTCTGCTTAAAAAATCCGATAAGAATTGATAAAAACATACTTAAATTTCATTGAAACACTAAGTGATTTTATCTGAATTTATCATTTTTATCGGATATCACATTTCAGCTTATGTGAAAAAACTATCAAATTCTTCTTTTTTATCACACAATCTTATTTAAACAATTAAATATTTATCTGAATACATTTTTCTATATAATCTTATTAAATTATTTCATTAACAAATTAAAATTTAATGTTTATATGTTTATATGAGACTATTTTTTTATATATAAATTTAATTTAGTCCAAAAATATTCTTATATATTTGTATATATGTTATAGAAAAATAATCGTATGCTACCATTTAAAAATATATAGCACAAAAATATAGCACAAAATTTGAACTAAAATATTTCTTACGGATAAACGGTTCAATTGTGAATATATCAAGAACGCGCGCGCACAAAATAAGTTTAACACATTCGCTAGTAGAATTTATACAGATTTATTCTCTCTTAAACCATCTTGTTTTTTCATGTGATTATGCAAAACAGACTTGATTTAAAGTCAATATCAAGAAGAATGTATATCGTCATTACAGATGTATGTATGGTTTTTTGGCCGTGGAGCAAGTCCATTAGCCAGATCTATGGTCACCACATGTTTATACTATACTAGATCGCTAATTTCGTAAAAAAAGGTGAAACCAACAAAATTTCCGATTTTGGCCATGGTAATTTACAACAAGATGACGGCGATGCGTTCGATGGCTACATTCCGATATTCACTGTCAGTGGAAAATGTATACGTAACATGAACTACAGATCTTCAGTACTGGCAGTGAATATAAGAATACAGCCTATATGTATTGCGTATATATAGTGCATAGTGTAGAATGTATATATGGTACATATGTGTAGTGCGTATATGATATCCGATGTGGTGATATTTAAAATTTATAATTGTGAAGTTTTAATTGTCTTTCCGAAAAGATGCCGAGCAGGTGTTGCATTCCAAAATACAAAAATAGTATAGGATAGGTAATAAAAGGATAGGTTTTATTTATTTATTTATTAAGTTGAATTTGCATTTATTTGTAATAAATATTCGGGTTTTATTTAAGTTAATAATTGAGAAGATTGTTTTAATTAAAAGTTATAAATATTAGAACTGAAAAATTTTATTTCATTGAAGTTCAAAAAAATATTTTAGTACATCTCAGATAATAGCTCAAAAAAGCGAAAGCAGCTATTTTGTTGTAAGGGTCCATGATCGAAAGTAGAAATCCTACCGGCCTCAGTCTTTCCATACGCCATAACTCTAAGTTAGCGACTTAATATAGTACAAACATCTTTGGTCGTCACATATATATGACGCTGGTCGTGTGAAAACATTGCGTCACACATATGTGACGCTTGTAGCAAATGAATAAATAACATGCAGAAAGTATATAGTTAATTTATCAAATATATTTCAGATAAACAATCTGAACCAAAAATACGATTTAATCACATAGATTTTTTCTTACCTAATTCTATCAAACTTTTTAAGCAAAGTACTCAAATTTTTAAATAGTCTTCTTTTTCTATCTATCTATATATCTATCTATATCTATCTATCTATCTATCTATTTATCTTTCCCTCTTTCTTTTTTCTACCAAATCTTAACTTATATCTGTTTCTTTTTAAGTTCTATAATGCCCGTATCAGACCATGAATTGAATATTGCAATTAAACAAATCAGGTAATTTAAATCTTGCTTCTGCTTCATTTGATTGATTCAATTGCAATTCTTAATTCATAATTTGATACAGGCATAAGTGTACACTAAAATTGCGTTCGGAAACCCCATTTTGTGGATAAAACCGGATGGATAGTGATGGAGGTAGAGTGCACCTCGGATAAGAAGTTTCTGAACGACAGGTAAAGAAAATGGTAAATAATACGATTGTTTGTTTTTTTATCGAATTAGTATACACTGACAGAATATTTAAAAAGAAACAAATATATAGTTAAGATTTGGCCGAAAAAAGAACTAGTACAAACAGTACTAGTTTAGTAATAAAAAACAAACTTAATAACGAATAAAAGTATTATCGTAACTTATGTGGCTGCTGGACTAGAATTAATGAAAACAGCTTTGAATATAGTTTACATTCGAATAGTAGTAATGACGAAACAGATGGAATGATTAAAGAGCCAAATGTTGTTGAAGTTTAGATAAGAATTGGTAATCGAAATGCTATGAAGTTAAAAAAACAACAGAATCGAGTCAACAAATCGAAAACACTATTTAAAAATTCCGCCAAATGCAATAAATTAGACAAATATACCTCGAATTTCAGGATAAATAAGTTTGCACCCAACTCAACCCAATCCAATTCAAGGTACATCCAACAGAGTTTCTAAACAACTCTTAAGCGACTATCATTGTCGCTTGTGCACAACCGGAAGGTTTTCAAACAGCTCAAAATGCACTCGAGTGAAATTTTCGAACGCAGCCTAACTCAGAGAAAAGATAAAGGTTCGTTTTCGAAGAACTTATGAACTGATGCACAATAAGTTAAAGTGAAAGAAAATGTACTTATTTGACTCTAACTTATCGTACTAGTGCGCAAATTCTTCGAAAACAAACAGATCTAATAAGAACAAACCTAAAATATCTCTTTGGGGTCGTTTTTAATGGATAAATAGGTTACATTAATATCGTTAACATGTTGCGACAAAAGCGTATAGATTAAAACCCAATCTACAATAGATGGAGTAAGGAGTAAGAGTAGAAGTAAGAAATAAGCAGTAAGCAAATTGACCAATTCCATTCTTACGATTCAAGAATAATCGATTGTGATTGGTCTATTTACTTACTGCTTATTTCTTACTCCTACTTCTACTCCTTATTCCATCTATTGTAGATCGGGCCTAAATCGCATGTAATGTTAAATTCATCGTGTTATTCTCTAAGAATGTTTTGCCGCGCTTATCGAAACGAGCCTAATATCTACCTTCATATCTAACTCCGAAAGACGACAACATAGCAAATAAAGATGAGCAGAGTCTATTTATGTACATGCAATGTGTGGACAATATACGTATAATTTTTATTTGCTTTTCATAATCACCTATTATCTTTATTAATAAATGCACAATCAATAATACTGATTTCGCGAGAAAAAAACGTTCTAATAACAGAGAAAAAAAGTAAAAAAAAAACAGCATCGAACAATTGAATTGTCATCATACTTACTGGGAATTGATCTGCGAAGATAGCCGAGGGACCGCATTTCATGGTGATCGAAGCGTCCGTGCGTAAGTAAACGTACGTACTGTCGAATTGACGTGGATAATGAATCAGATCGAAGTCTCGAGGCGCCTTGAATTCGATTAAAAAATAAGAATACCACACGTACACACTTCTCAGGCAGTCGCCAGCCACACACTATACACCGTACATGTTGACACATGCAGCTCAGCTGCGACTGCTAGAAAGTGGGGATGGTCGACCGATGAATCGATGTTCGACTCGTTTACGTCAGAGAATCAATTGCCCGCGCAATATTTTTGAATTCAAATAGATTTCGCGCTATTCGTTCAGTTTCTTGATTGGATCTTATTAGATTTTATCGATAAATTTTGCCTCAATGTGTGACTTCTGTATGCACGCACTTAGTTTGATATATCTCGCAGGAATCAGTTTTGCACGAATTTGTGCTTTTCAATATTGTAATGAAGTTATAGCTGTTTATATGGCATGTAAAAACCGGTTTATACCAACAGTAACATTGCAATGTGTGCTTTCAATAATGTTATCAACAAATATAGATTATCTCATTCTAAAAGTTGCTAAAAACAATTGTTTTCAACAAGTTATCAAAATCCATCAGAATGTTTTCAACATTCTGCGAAAAACAAATATTATTGAAGTTATTTATTTTGATAACATTCTAATAGTTTTGCCATCAACATTGTCAAAAGTATTCTTTTCTGCGATCCAACACTTTACGTTTTAAAACAAAGGATGTTGGAAATAAATTAACAGAAAATTGAATTAGATATGTGTTAGTAGCATTGTTATTACAATAAAGTTTTAGCCGCGTAGATTCTTCATTGTCTGATTTTGCTATTGATTTTATTATTTAGAAATTAAAAATGTTAATAACATTTGTTTTCAACATTCTGCGAAAAACAAATATTATTGAGAAGTTATTTATTTTAATAACATTCTAATAGTTTTGCCATCAACATTATCAAAAGTATTCTTTTCTGCGACCCAACACTTTGCATTTTAAATAAAAGGATGTTGAAAGCAAATTAGCAGAAAGTTGAATTAGATATGGTTAGTAGCATTGTTAATATAAAAAAGTTTTAGCCGCGTGGATTCTTCATTGTCTGATTCCGACGTTTCACGAACATTTCAGTCCGCTTCATCAGAGAGGAATGACCCGATGCCGAGTTGCTTCTAAGAGGTCTACCTTTATATAGTGGTCGGCATCGGGTCATTCTTCCCTGATGAAGCGAACTGAAATGTTCGTGAAACATCGGAATCAGACAAAGAAGAATCCACGCGGCTTAAGCCCGGAAACCAAATCTAATATTAATGGACACCGCGAAAGCCTCAAATATCAAAACAATAAAGTATTGTTTTAATTGACTGTATTATTCAATACGGTATCATTTGATATATCATACAACAAATATTGTCGGACTTGCCGATTAACTGGCGAATAGAGGATTTCTAAGGTTCCTAACATTTCAAAATTATTTGTCTACTATGATGGTCCTTTTTTGAAGATACAGTTAATACATAGTTGATTCTTCTTCTTCTCCTGCAAAGTTGAACCAAGTAGAACTACACAAGCTGAACAACGAGAAATAACTACTTCTTCCTCAGAAGTCATTACTGAATGTAAAAACTGTTAAATTTGTATAGAGCACACACTTGCTAGTAATAATGTTATTAACTATTAAAAATTGTCTAATTTCGTTGCAAACATTTGAATATTCTTTTCATCAATAACATTGCTATTAGCAATTTAATCGTGGTAAACAGTTTTTCGTACTTTATCGTTGACATTTGTTTTCTATATTGTTAAAACATATTTTGTTAAAATTATTCAGTAAATCGTCTGGAAAACATAGTTTTGTCAAAAAACCTTTTTATTAGGTTTTTATTATTAATATTGTTTTTACTGTTGTTTTATTTTTTCGATATATAAACCGGCTTCATATAATATTAAGATAATTATTATTATAAGATAATTAATAAGTCAATAAATGATTAATAGATTATTTTGTAACAGAAATTATGAAATTGAGACAGACGCGAATTCTTAATCAAAGCAGATAAAAAACAAGTTAGACATCCGAAAATTTTCATTCAAAAGGCACAACTCAACAACGATTGTGGTCTATTTAAAATTTCCACTAAAAAATTTCAAAAATAAATATATTCTCATCAATTCTAGTAAGCTTTAAATAGTTGTACAACAATTAAAAGTAATAAACATGCATTTTTTTACACATGCTTTCTTTTACATACAAAATATTATGAATCTTTTGTCTAAGATATTTTTTCATTATTTTGAAGATATTTATTCACAATAAATTTTATCGAATCATGTTCGAGAAATTGTTTTACTCCATAACCGTGAAAGAAAGGAAAGAAAATATGTATCTCTAATTTTTAGTTGTTCTACATTAAAACCTATCATGATCAACAGGCATTTTTTAAAATTTGCCTTATAAAATGTTGTCGAATATTGCTAATCTACTCGTTATAGCAACATATAGCAGCAGAAAGAAAAAATCGCACTGTACAGATACACGCTTCGCTTACACTTTATTAATTCATTTGCAATACATTAATTAAGTTTGTTTAAATAGCATCGGAGGCTACCTAAAGTATGCCTTCGTATATACTATAGACAAACAATCATCTAACTTAAATCTTTCTTTCTCTCTCTCGCTCGCTCGTTCTTTCGATTTCACTCACATTCACACGCACGCACGCTTGTTTTTCTTTCTCTCTTTTCCTCTTTCTTTTTCTTTCGCTCTCTTTCTCTCCTTCCATGCACTTCCTTTGTTTCTCTTTATCCGTTCCATTAATCAATATCAGTTTATTATTACTATTTTACCATTGTCTCTCATTATCATTATATATACTATATATATATATACTATATATATATATATATGTATATCGTAAAATCGACGTTTAAAAACTAAAATTCGTATAAAAAGCGTCATTATTCGTACTAACAATGTAACTGTACTATTTAAATAATAATTGAATTTTAAAAAATTACTTGTTCTTGTTGTCAGTTTGTCGTTTGAATGTATGAGATGTCTAACGCATCGGCTACTGTATGACGGTGTGAGACGTACACGAACGAAGCGGCACATAGTGTGTCTCTCCGAGAACAATCGGTAAGATCGACAAAATGCCCCACAGTCTGCGCTCGCTCTCCCTCTTTCTCTTTATTTTACAAACAAGAAAGAAACAAAGGAAGAAAAAGGAGAACGGACTCGCGATGTCCGCGAAATTAAACGTCCGAATAACAAGTTGATTCACGTTAGGACAGCTTTGCGAACATCATCGCGAAGCAGATCTCGCGCAATCCAATAAGAAATAAAACGTAAAAGCTTCGCTAGAAAAATTCCATACAAATACTATATACACATAGTACATAGCACACGGACATGGATCGTCGCATTTTATCTAAAATTATACATCCTTGGATTCTTAAAATCATAAGGTAACGATACTTTATACACAGCTTTGATGGGCGAAAACAATGACTTGTGTTTGCCGGTACTTAATTAAAAAAAAATAATAAAATATAATTTTAAAAAATTCTTATTCGCGAATTCTCGGCGCAAGTCTTGTCCGCGATCTTACCGGCTGTTACCGCATGTCCCTTAAAAATTTATCGCTTACGACAACATGGAAATACCGTCGCTGTTGTGTGTTTCAGTCGCACCCTGCAGGATAATTATTTTTCGCATCGTAGTCGCTCCCCTCCCCCTTCCTCTCTTCCTCTCAACCTTCTCTACTCGCTGGTGTTTATATTCTAGCTAATACTTGTACACACTACGAATGTTTTTTCTTTTTTTTTCTTCTTATTTCTTTAAATCGTAATCATTTAGCAGCACGTCACATTACGGCTGAACTCTCTTTCTCCTTTTTCCTTCGTCGCTCACACTCTCTTTCTTACTCTTACACTCTCACTCTCATTCTCACTCTTTCTCTCCAGTTCTCTCTTTTTCTCCTTCTCTCGTGTTATTACCGACTATACGCTATTACGAGCAATAATGTACATCAATTACATACAAAACAAGATGCAGCGTGAACGCTCTCGTTACATCGTTACTGTCGTTTCACGCAATGGTCGCAGAGCACTCTTTACGAAGGTACCGCGCGACTTGAATTACAATCGGAGAAATTCACCATTAATCCGACACCTAATTTCTCTCTCTTCCTCTCCCTCTTTTCTCTCTCCCCCTTTCTTTCTCTTCGCACAGTGCAATACGCTATCTTTCCGTTTTTTTATTCTACTGCAATGCAGTAGCAGCAGTAGTAGCAACGACAACTATATATTTCAATTGAAAAAAGACCAGCGGCTCATACACGATCGAGCTATCGTCGTTCACATTATCATCATTATTATCGTTATCATCATCATCTTTATCATTATCATTGTCATCGTAATCGTCATCGTCGTCGTCGTCGTCGTTGTCGTCGTTGTCGTCGTTGTCGTCGTTCTTGGAAAGATCTCCCTTCTTTATGGAGACTCAGCCGCGAGATATTCCATCGTCGAAATTAGCGCTGTTAAAATCGCGAGCACAACACACCTTATACAATCGTAGCAATCAGAACGCATCGCAATGCGACACAGAAAAAACATACAGCGTGGTGTTTTCCTTGCCGGATCTGAACCGAAACCAACATCAACTGTCCATCTTTTGTCTCCTTCTTATTATGTTATTCTCCCGGATAATTCGTTTTCTTCAAAAAGCGCGCTCGTCTCGCGACGCGATCTCGCTTCTCTTTTATCGTCTTTTGTATCCAAATGATGATCACTTGCGTTTCTTTTCTCTTTTTTCTCACGCTAACAATCGCAAATTCTCGAACGCGCTAACTAGTGACGATTAGATGATAGTTTTCTCCAACATTTACATCATCCCTGAACGACTAATTTCGCATGTGTTTATGTATGAATGTATGTATGAGTGTGTTTGTGTATGTCAACACGGAACCTTCGTCATATTCGACAAATGAAAAAGCAGGAGACCGGAGAAAGTGTATGCTCGTCTCTCTCTCTTTCGTTTCTCTTTTCCGTTTCCACGGATAACGTATGATACTTTCCGCGCGTGCCAAATTAATTAGTAATTTCTCGTATACGTGCGTACGATATGAACACGTTACGCTACAACTCTCTTCGCATCAAATTTTAACGGCAGTGGATGATTCTGGATTGATGCACGCACGAACGTATCCTTATTCAAAACGACGTTTTCCTCTCTTTTTTCCTTTCGCGTCGCAACACTTGAAAATTAAACTGACGAAGAATTTTAAAATGATTTCGCTTACTTTCTTTTGTCAGCGATAACGAGTGCCTCTTCTTAACGTAACGATGACATGTGCGATGTGATTGTTGAGCACGTTAAAACAAATCGCATAATTTTTCTTATCTCCACAGAAGCGATCACGCCTATGTCTAATTATATTAATTTATTAAGTCCGAGAATTATCAATTAATAGTCACGGTAAGGACACGCGTCCTTGCCCCGAAATACTGACACGAATACTCTCTTTGTTTCTTTTCCTCTTCGCCACGTTCAACCAAGTTTTCGTACTTCGTGCATCTTTCTTTCTCTTTTTCTCCATTTGCATATTCGCTCAACATAAACATAAATACCGAAAGCAAAAAAATATCGAAACCGAGATAGTCCTGCGATACGGCGTTGAAATTTCGTCGTCGACTCGAACTTTTCACTTTGTTCGCTTTCCTATCTACTCTACTTTCTACACGGCGAATAATACCCTTATCGTGCTCATCCGTGGGCGAGGATGTGTACGTGTATGTACGTATTTGTGTATGATGTGTGTTTTAATATGTATATATATATATATATATCCTGTATACATATACATTATATATTCATATATATATTTATATATTTATAACTTTTCTCTTTTTCTCATTGCCTCTCTCTCTCTCTCTCTCTCTCTCTCTCTCTCTCTCTCTCTCTCTCACTCACATGTATTATTTTGCAAAATATTTCTCTCATCAACGCATTGGTAATATTAAGCCCATATAATACAATCGCAAATTACACTCACACGCTTTTAGGCAATCGTTTACTCGATAAGTACAATGTCCATTCTCGCGTTGTTCCATATCCCGAGTATCGCGTGGGGATCGGAACGACGATAATTTCGTCGATCAGCACGTCGATGTCAAGACGAAACTCTCGGGAAGTCGCGAAATCACGGAATAAGGAGGATATCTTCGATCGAGAGCGGAGTTTCTCGCGCAACCGTCGCCGTCAAGTCTCATACCAAAGTTAAACAAGGTATAAATACGGCGGCGGACTGAAAGAGAACGGTTCTCAATGTGATTACTTTATACAACGACAAGACAAGTTCGACAAGACAACGTCGTCGGTGGCTAAACACGGGGGAGGAATAAAGTACGCGCGGCCCTCGAGAGCGCGAGGGAGGAGCGGCGCGTAGCCTCGCGGTATCACGGCAATTATAACGAGCGATACGAACGACACACGGGCGAGGGGTAGCGCCGCGCTCAGCGATTATTATTATTAATAGTATTATTATTAATATTATTATTACAACGAACGGAAAATGTTCGGTCGGTCGCTAGAACGAGACCGACTAATGCTCGGAAGTGGATAGAAGGGAATCATACATCGTGTCCTTCTCTTTTTCTCTCACATTCTTTCTCTCTCTCGCTTTCACTTTCTCTCTCTCTTTCTTTCTCTCTTGATCGAACGTCCACGACATGTTGATCATTGACGCTGTGTGTTGTTGTATGTATTATATTCTAGTAGTAGAAATGGGCGAAACTGTTGCAGGTGTTGTTGCGCGAACGTACCGAGCCTCAGCTATGTGTTTGCGGATGCGGAGGCGGGGAGCCTGTGATCTCGGTCCAGCGCATTTCGAAGAAACTGCGCATTCCATGGCCGGCCTTGCCCACAGGACTGTCGTCCTCGTTGAATACTTCGCAGTTGATGAACATCTGCCTGACATCGGCGCAAAACTCATCGCGAGACTTGTACCTGTATCGAGAAGCACTCGTTGTGAAAAAATTTGGGCCTGCCAGTTGCACGAAAGAACAGGACAGTCGTTGATTCACGTGGTTAAGATGAATTTCTTATTTTACTTCGCGCGATTTCGACAGGTATGCGTATATAGGTGTATATACATGTGATTTAAGGTAGTCTCTACTGGAAGAAGTCTGTCTTTTAAAGACCAGGAGGATTCTCGAGGGAGGAGAGCAACAAGGCGAATCATTATTTAAAAGCTCATGCGTCTCGTTCGCTTAACTAACCCTGTACTCTGCGCGTATTGTTGGCAACTTACGCGGAGTCCTGCAACTTCTTCTTAATCGTACTGAGATCCATAGGGGTTTTTATGATTTTCTTGTAGGTCGGGAACTGTTTGGTGTTCACTGGCAGGAGGAACGGCCAAGCCTCATCCTGTTGCTCCAACTGTTCGAGGAGTACCTTACATGGTGCCAGCTCTCGTTGTTGCTTCTTTGTGAGTGTCCTATTGTTACCCTCCTTCCGTGGTGAAGCGGTAGGAGTCGCCGGTTCCGACGAACTGACGTCCTCTACGTGTGTGTTCGATGCCGTTGATGGCGTTGGACTGCGGCGCAAAACAACAGAGAAATTATTTGCACGATTAGCTTCCGTTTTGCAGGAGGTTTCCGGTTTCATATAAGCCTCTGTGGACGAATGCGCAAGGACGAATGCATAAGATTCAATCGTGCGAGATCCGGCTGAGACGAGTACGTTGCTCTCGATGGAATATTTGCGTTTTCTCTCCGGTTCGCTGTCTCTCGTGCGCTCGTTTTATTACTTTTTCCGCTTTTTTCCACCCTCTCGCTCTCTCGGTACTTTTTCCGACTCCGTCATCTACGACCTGAAGACGGCACCTACCGTTACGACGAATTTTTTTTCTGAGAGAATACCCATCCCACAGTTCGATGTTCGCAAGTAATGTACAACACACTAGGCAACAACGACGTGACGAGAATGTTACAGAGTATCCTGGCGGACAAGATAAATCCGATGAGATTCTTAGTCGCAACAAGTTTACAAAAAGCCATTCAGCTTGCAACTTGGTTGAAAAAGTGTTGTATCATTCATGACAACATACATACACCGTCATCGGGAGGAACGAGTAAAATCGGATCTGGCTTCTCGTAGAACACCCTGTATTCGTAATGCAAAGTTTTCTCGGAACGACAAAGAGTCTCGATGATTTTGCGACACGGACCGGAGATTTGTAAGTCGATAATTACATGACCGCGGTATATATATATATATATATATATATATATATATATATATATATATATATATATTTTGTTTTTATATATATATATATATATATATATATATATATATATATATATATAT
>NW_022639630.1:593379-593831 GCF_010583005.1 Odontomachus brunneus | reverse complement strand
ATATATATATATATATATATATATATATATATATATATATATATATACAGCTCATCTTGTTTATTGAAATTGTTTTATTCAATTAGGAATAATAAATATTCGTTCGCCATTTGCGGTTCGTTGAATCTTATCGAATCAGGGATTATGATTTTTTTTATGTTTCTAATGTACTTCGCACAAAACGTCGTTAAGCCAGCGAGTTGACAATGTTTGTTTGTTTTTAACGTAATCACCTAGCTGGTGGATGGTCAGAACTTTCACTTTCTCTGGTGCCTCCCCCTTTGGTATGACTCCTTCGACTACTATTTCTCTTCTTTGGTTGTTTACTGTGGCAATTAGAGCAATACCATTTCCCGCGCGGCATCTGCAAACGAAGTACAACGTGTACAACGAACTATACATGTGTGTGTGTGTGTGTGTGTGTGTGTGTGTGTGTGTGTGTGTGTGTGTGT
>NW_022639630.1:562814-593309 GCF_010583005.1 Odontomachus brunneus | reverse complement strand
TGTGTGTGTGTGTGTGTGTGTGTGTGTGTGTGTGTGTGTGTGTGTGTGTGTGTACTGTGTGTAGTATACGTAGATTGTAGACGCGCGTAGAGAAAGAGAATCTTGAACTTTGCGATGAGGACACTATGTTGTTTGGCAGCTACTCACTTTTGGCATCACGGGATTGTGGCAGTCGGTGTGATAAGCCCTAGGGCAGAGTTCACACAGGACCAAGTTTTTACCCACTCTCTTGCCGCACACCAAACAATTGCGTTCGCCTGTCGCTTTGTTCATACACTCGTGACAATACCTGGAAGAGTGATGACAATTTGAGACTATTCGTTTATATTATTCGCTTAAAGCTTGACACGGGGAGAAGTTGAGGACTAAGTTAGAAAGCCGGCTATCACTCACCAGTCACCATCAGGAATGTTTTCCATTTTTGGACGGAAACAGTAAGTATGGTAGCCACGGTCGCAACCATCACAGAGCAGCAACTTATCTTCGTTGTCCCCACTATGACAAAACTGGCAATTCTGCAATCAAAAATAAACTCCTCATTTAAAAAGGACGAGAGAAAAGTGGTCCCTCGTGTGGCTAAGGTAGCATGAAGACTTCAGCACTATTTGTTAGTTAAGCATCTTTTAAACAAAAACAATAACGAAGATTTCTCTATATATAGATATAAATGATATACAGGGTGACATCGAACAAGGTGGCCAAACTTCGGTATCGTATTCTACTCTTCCTAAGGATGAAAAAAGGTCGTATAAACATAGGTCCGGAAACTCGTCTTTTTCAAAATATAAATACTTTTTTGTTTATGATTGAGTATTGTAGGAACGTTTAAAGCTTACTTAAAGAAATTGCTGGAAATGATTTCTTTCTGCAACAATACACGCTTCACATCGACGTTGCAAAAACTGTCGAAGACGTTCAAAAATTCCTGGTGTATTTCGAATTTTATCAAATGCGGCAATAATTTGGTTTTTGATAAAATTTAATAAAATTCAGAATACACCAGGGATTTTTGATCGTCTTCGACAGTCTCTGCAACGTCGATGTGAAGCGTATATTGTTGCAGAAAGAAATCATTTCTAGCAATTTCTTTAAGTAAGTTTTAAACATTCCTACAATACTCAATCATAAACAAAAAAGTATTTATATCTCAAAAAGGACAAGTTTCCGGACCTATGTTTATGACCTTTTTTCATCCTTAGGAAGAGTAGAATACGGTTCCGAAGTTTGGCCACCTTGTTCGGTGTCACCCTGTATATGTGTGTATGTAAATAGGGTGCTTCAGAAATAGTTGGCCAAACTTTAAGAGCATATTCCACTCATTGTAAGAATGAAAAAAAAATAATATAAACATGAGTTCGGAAACACTTCCTTTTCAAGTTATAAACATTTTTAGATACTGTTTGCCTCGATAAACTAAAGATATTTTTAGCAGGACATCGTCTTTGAGAAAAGATTTGTTGATAGAAACGTTGAACTTCTCTGCAGTTTTCATTAGCTCGCCCATACATGTAGTGAATATCTGCCAATTCGATGTTAGAATAAGCTGCCATGTTGATGAATACTATCTTCATTCTTAAATGCTTAAATAAAGACTCATTCCAATTCCATACAGACCTATCTAATAACTCTTTGTTTACTTTAGAAGGTGAATAGAAGTACAATTCATGAAACGTCGAAGCGAGACATGTCGTCTGACGTAAATACGTACAATGTAAATAAGAAATCTTTATAACTAAGAAAGGAAACATTTCCGAACCCATGTTTATGACTTTTTTTCATCCTTACAATGAGTGGAATATGCTCTTAAAGTTTGGCCAACTATTTCTGAAGCACCCTGTATATAGGGTATCCCGCCACTACCGCATTATCTTTTAAAGGCGGATTCCTGAGGTAATTTGAAGAAAAAAATCCTAATGCAAAAATGTCAAAGCTATAATACTTTTCAAATTATAAACGATTAAAGTTGACCAATTATATTAGCTAAAGTACGCGCGCTCAGAGGCCCGATTCTTGACGATGTGCGAATGAGACGCATGCGAAAATCTACAGTATACGTAACGTAAACTATACATTTTCGCATGCGTATCTCATTCGCATACCGTCAAGAATCGAGTTCCAGATACAACACATAATGGTACAGGTGCATGCACATAAGTGAGAATTTGCATAAAATATGAAATTAGTTGTAAATCTCTGAAAGAAACGGCAAACATGTGACAGTTTATCGATTCTCATAAATGTATTGTGTGATATTTTATTCATAACATTTTAACAAAATTGTTATTATTTGCGATATGTTTATTTAAATGATAGAAGGCCTGTTCTTTGTAGCTGTACTGTTGAATTACATTGCAATACATTAAAGTGAGACAAATATACGTTTTCTTACTTTAACTTTTTGTATTAGTGCAGCTACAAAAAACAGGCCTAGAAAAGGCAGATTATTATATACGTTGTGGTATGTATGGAACTTCCGTATCAATGTTTGGAAAAGAAGTGACATGTGCATTACCATTGCATGTTGTACCGTACCTGAGCACGCGTACTTTAGCCAGTATAATTCGTCAACTTTAATTGTTTATAATTTGAAAAGTATTATAGTCTCGATATTTTTGCATTAGGATTTTTTTTATTCAAATTACCTCAGGAATCTGTCCTTAACCACTTCGCTAGCAGAGAAAATCAGCATCAACTGATCAAAAATTACAAGATCAAAATGCTGTTTGATTTTTATAAAAGTCAGTACTAAAGTATTTTTCGAGTCGCTGAATACGAATTTGAGAAACTTCAAACTTTTAGAATTTAATCACATCGCTGGTATTGACGCACTTTTGCGTCAAATAAAGGATGTACCAAAAATAGCATTGACGCACTAATGTGCACATCATTTTATTTTTTCCCGTTAGCAAGATTTTCATCAAACTCAGTATCAAGGGATTTTTGGGGTCGCTTATTTCGATCCTGAACCCTAAATTTGAAAATTTAAAATGGCGGATTCCATGTGGCGGACCAAAATGCGGAAAGTAACTTGATTTTAATGAAATCTGGTATTCAGAAGTTTTTTGGAATTGCTGCTTTCGAATCTTAGCTCAAAATTTCGAAATTCAAGATGGTGGATTCAATATGGCGACCAAAATGCGAAAAGTGACTTGATTTGGATGAAACTCGGTACTTGGGGGTTTTTAGGGTCGCTGATTTCGAATCTGAGATTAGTTTTGTCAAATTCAAGGCTCCAAGTTTTCTGCGTCTTAAATAATTTTAGTTTCATATTATTCAAATTTTGTTATTGCTGTAATACAAGGCCACTTTGGCACAAGAATAACGATATACGATATTCACATCCTTGAATTAAACTAATTTTTGCATTTTCGAGTTGGTTAGTTAGTGAGTATATCCTATTAGACGATTTATTGGAAAACTTAGTCTGTTCAGTTAAACAATCCAACAAAATAATTCATTTATGAAATCTATAGAATCAGGATGATAAAAATCAGTCTGTGAAATCTATTCAGATTATTTAGTCAACTAGATAAAAAAGGACTTCTAGTCACCACATTAGATCCGTCAATTTAAACTTTCAAATTTTCATCTCAAAATCGTAATTAAACGACTCGAAAAGTACTTTAGTACTGACTTTTATAAAAATCAAACAGTATTTTGATCTTGCCAATTTTTAGTCAGTTGATGCTGACTAATTTCCTCTGCCAACGAAGTGGTTAACAAAACTCATCTCAAATTCGAAATCAGTGACCCCAAAAATCCCCGAGTACCAAGTTTCATCCAAATCAAGTCAGTTTTCCATTTGGTCCGCCATATTAAATTCACCATCTTGAATTTGACAAAACTAATCTCAGATTCGAAAATAGCGACTCCAAAAACTCGCGAATACTAGGTTTCATCAAAATCAAGTCATTTTTCGCATTTTGGTCCGCATATTGAGTCCGCCATTTTGAATTTCTAAATTTAGAGTTCAGATTTGAAATCAGCGACCCCAAAAACCCTTGGGGACTGAGATTAATAAAAATCTTGCTAACGGAAAAAAAATTAAATGACATGCTCATTAATGCGTCAATGCCAATTTTAGCTTATCCTTTATTTGACGCAAAAGTGTGTCAATGCCAGCGAAATGGTTAAGAGATAATATACGATAGTAGCGAGACACCTTGTATACAAAGTGTCTAACTCATACCATACCGAAGCTAATATATAGCTAGAATAGGTCGGAGTGAGTAATGGAATCGGTGTCTTTTTTTAAACAACCACGTAAAATTTCGAGTTATTAAATAAAATAGATGGACTAATCACAGTGCGCGACGCGGCAGGCGGGACATATAGCTCGTCGCGGCCGGCGAAGAAAATGGACGATTGTTCGTGGGCCTATCACACAGTGTCAGATGTAAGACATAGTTCCCACCTCTGGGTCTATGAGATAGATCCGCGAGCAATCGTCCATTTTCTTCGCCGGCCGCGGCGAGCCGTATGTCCCGCCTGCCGCGTCGCGAGCTCTGATTAGCCCATCTATTTTATTTAATAACTCAAAGTTTTACGTAGTTGTTTAAAAAAAAGACACTGATTTCATTATATACTCTGATCTATTCTAGCTATATATTAGCTCTAGTAGGACACGAGTCAGACACTCTGTATATACACACACACATATACACACACACAGGATGATCCACTCTTTACAGTTCGATACCTCAGAAATCAAGAAAGATGTAAAAGTGTTTCGAATAGAAGTTGTAAGATATCGAAGAAGAAAAAAAATTGTTTTTAAAAGATATTTATTTGACTTTGGAATGATCTTGGAAAAAATCCTGTCCAGGTTAACTCTATTTTTTTAAATGGCGTCATATGGTTTTTTCGGTATAAACTGATTTTTCTGGCCATTCTGCGTACAAAAGCACTGAGAAAAAAATCATCGAAAAATTAATACTTTCTGCATTATTTTACATTTTATCCTATTACTTTTCAATACAAGATATGAAATATCTTGTAAATTATTCACTTTTTGATTGCTTTATCTTAACACTTTTGAATTTAGGATCGGTAAAATCAGTAAAATCGATTGCTGTAAAAAAAATACAGGGTGTCTTGAAACTATCGGATGTTATTTTAATGGCAGATTCTTTAGAACATTTTAAAACGAAAACTATCATACAAAAATGTCGAGACTATAATAATTTTCAAACAGGAAACGATTATATTTTACCAATAATAGGGCTGAGATTTCGCGCGCTTAAACACGTCGAAATGACAAGTGATAAAGGTGCTCCTATGAATGTCACTTTTTTAAGATATTATGATCATTGTATAAATGTATAATAACATTGTCATAATATATTTTGCCGCTTCTCTACGCATTGTATTAGTATATTTTTTATACAAATAATAGTTGTAAGCATCTTAAATATGGTTCAAACAAAAATGACATATTTCAACTTAATCTGTCAAAGTGTCGATCAATTATTACCATGAAGGTGTCCACTATTCTATACGGCGTGTGACACCTTTATCACTTGTCATTTCGGCGTGCCTGAGCGCGCGAAATCTCAGCCCTGTTATTGGTGAAATATAATCGCTTCCCATGTCATCGCTTTCCCTTTGAAAACTATTATAGCCTCGACATTTTTGTATGAAAGTTTTTGTCTTAAAATGTTCTAAAGAATCTGCCATTAAAATAACATCCGATAGTTTCGGGACATCCATATATAGAAACTTAAAATATAAAATCCCGTGTATTTTACAAATTTATTGATGTAGCAGAGTGTGCAAAGATTAATATCACCAATTGATTTTTCTTGTCATTCTACGTACAAAAGTATTAAGATAAAGTAATCGAAAAAATGAATAATTTACGAGATACTTTGTATTGAATATTGATAAAATAAAATGTAAAATATTTCAAGAAGCATTCACTTTTCGATGATTTTATCCCAGTACTTTCGTACGCAGAGTGACTAGAGGAATCGATTTATGTCAAAAAAACCATGATTCCATTAAAAAAGTTAAAGTTGACCTTGACACAGATTTTGACATTATTCTAAAATCAAATAAATATTACTGTTTTCCTCTCGATATCATACAACTTTATATATTGGAAATTTCTTCACATCTTTTTCACATCTTTTTTAATTTCTAAGATATCAAGCTGTAAAGACTTATGTACTCTATATATAAGTAACTTGCATTATCTGATCGATAAAATACAGGACGTATGATTGAGGATATCGTCATAAAAGTCTGATTAAACAAAACTTATTGATAGTAACATATTCGGATAAAATATAAAACATCTTTAAGTTCTGTGTTTATATTATCATAAAATATACTAAATATGATAATGTAATAATAAGGTTGGATAAGTTAATTTCTTTTTAATTAAGTTTAAAGTTAATAGCTTATAAAATTAACTTAGTTAATTTAAACGTTACATAAACAAAAATTACCTTAAACATTAAATTAAAATTAAATTAATTTATCAAATTTCAAAGTTAATTATGAAAAGAAATATACAGGTGTGGTAAAAGAAATATACAGGTGTATACACTCTACACCAACCGTTAAATATTGAAATGGCAGATAGTAGAAGTCAAACCGAGACGAAAATTCCTTTGCCACTTTTTAATACGAGCAACTTTTAATACGAGTTAACTCATCTAATATTAAAGCTAAGTTAAATTAAAAGTTATTAACTTTGTAACTTAATTTTTAACCAATTACGTAGTTATTATCCAACTCTGTCTAATAATGAATATATGTAACCAAATCGTGCGATAACACACGGAGAGACATAAGCAAAAGAATCATAATTATAAATATAAAAACAGCGATGGTTTCTTGTTTTCGGGAATTTGCTAGAGGCAAATGTGAGAGGAATCGTTGTTGTCAGGCGAACGTAAAAGAATGGGGAAAACGAAAATGCGCTAAAATGATCAAACTAATAAATAGTAAGCGGCAGTTTTGCATGCAACCGTTACGTTAGACTCTGACCACCATTGAACGTACATTCTTACGCTTGCTTGCGATGCGATTCATGTACCATCTCTATAAATTCGATAATTTATGAATAAGATGCGATATTCGCAATTTGCATTTTATAATATCTATCAACTACATCCACATTGTAAACTAAGAGATATACCACTGATTCGAAATTTGACAAACACGACGCGTGAAAGCAAGAAGAAAGAAAGTGTCGCGCGAACAGAGCGAAATTCAACGGATGTATGCAAATTTCATTGCCACAATCTTCGCACTTATGTGTGAATATATAATATATATATATATATATATATATATATATATATATGCAATCGGAACTTCTTATGAGACTGAAAGCGGATGTATTACAAGAACACTGTCGCGTGGAAGAGGTATATCGCTTTAGAGGCACGGTCGTCGGCTCGAGCGAACCTCCTCCCTTTTCCTGTCGATATCCATTCGAAGCGACATATGCTCTCTGTGAGCCGTACTGAGAACGGAAAGGGACAAAGGCGTTTTAGGAGGAGCGGGTAGCAAAGGACGATTTCGGTTAGTAAGTTAGTGCGAATACCCACAGAGGCCTGAGAAGTAGTCAATAGCTGATTGTACTGATTGGTAGCTTTGAGTGAGACGCAGCGGTTTCGTAGCTTGACGCAGACCGAGTTTCTAGCTGTTGTTAGACTCACAGCCTTCATGATGCTCTTGTCCCAAGCGATGCTGGCCTCGAGCATGTAAAGCGCCATGGCGAGCTGCGCCGACGTGTGAGCACGCGCGGTCGCCTCCCGCCAGTTGTTGAGACCACGCGGCGTCGTTTCCTCTGGCGGTACGGGCGCCTGACTATTCTGTTCGGAGTTATTCGAGTTTGCGTTTGCGGCTGCCGCCGCCTGTTCCGCCTTGAGGGCTGCCAGGTTCGGATCTCCCGTGCTACGTGCAATTATAAATAAGAGAACGATTAGAATGCAATCGGTTTTCGTTTGTAAATTGCGTGCAAGAGAATTATGCACGTAATTATGAACGCTTTAATTTAAACCAAAAGTAGTCATGTCCTGGTTATTTTACCGTATTTATACGTTTTCTAATTATATTCATTAACTTATTAAAAATTCCATATTTAATATTCCAAAAATTTTCTTAAATTTTTTTTAGTCTTTCTTTGTATAGCATAAAAAAGTAAAACATATTTATTCCTATATAAAAATATGATATACGTCGGTATTTTTTAATTTTATACATCTTTTTATTTTTATCAATTTTAACACCTATAATTTTTATAATTATGTTATTAAAATATTTTATTAATAAATTTATATTCCGATAAATAAAAATAAATTTAAGAAGAGAAATAAAAAGAAAGCAAGAAACGAGGGAATGATAACAAATATTAATCAAATATATAATAGATTTTTTCATTAATTATTATAAATTATTACATTTTCTATCAGTTATTAATTCGTTATATGTATATGCCAATATATAATAAGTTAAAATGACCGGGACGCACCTACTTCAGAGTTATATGTTAATTGGTTGTCTTACTGATGTTGACGTCATACTACAATCGAATTGCGTTTTAACGGAGAGAAAATATATGCATCTCGTCAATGAGCATTTCTAAGAGATATTTCCCACAAGCGCGACATCTTTCTCTCTTCTTTAGACGAAATGCAAATCGCGAGACAACCGTCACACTAAGAACAATCGCAATAAGAACACAATAGGATGCTAATCAGGCGATACGATCTTACCAAACGCCCAAAGGCGGCTTCAAGTATCTCCTCTCTATAGCTGCCTCCAACGAAAGTAGTCTTTGCCTTGCTTGCTCGACCGCACTAATTTTCTCCATTTCGTTCAATTTCTCGATCTCATCGGCCTCCTCAGTTCCTGCTCGCGGCGGCAGCTTCCAGCCCTTCACCTGCATGCTGGCGTTGGCCACTTTGTCTTCAAGAGCTTCCACCTGCTCTAAAAGCTGGGCGTCTACGCGCAGTGCGACTTGCTCGCTCCAGTTACTCGGATTGTCGGGCTTCGGTATTGGAGGCATGTTATTAGGATCGTCTAGCTCCACTTGCATATCCGTGGCGGTGACATTGCCAGGGTCAACGTTGATGCGACCGGTCACGGCTAGGAAGGACTCCATCGTCGCCCATGTTGTGCGTTTCAGTTCTTTCTCGCGGACACCACGAGAATGTAAATGCTCGAGGAGTTCTTGGAACGTGTCGACATCCGTTATCCTCCACCAACCGTGCCTCAGATCTGCAAAAGAGGTAGATATACAATTGGAAATTTGTGTAACACTATTGATGAATATATTAGATAGTGCAACGTGAATACATTAGATTTGTCGTGTTTGTCAAATGAAATAGAAAACGGAATTATTTAATTTTAAAGGGGATTATTAACTTTCATTAATAAAATTAACAACATTGACTTAGTATTTTTAAACTTCTAACGAAGTTTTTTTGTTTATTATCCTTGCGCAAGAAATTATTCGCTACCAATATCTTTGCGCAGTTCTTATTGATCTGAATTAATTCTTAATAATTGACTACTTGAGAACCTTGAACGTCTCTCTCTTTGTTTACTTTTCAATTTCCTTTTAATACTCAAACTTCTTGTGAAAATTTAATAGAAAAATGACAAATTTTTTGCACCAACCTAATATTTCTTTTACTTTCACATGTACAAATTGATTTACCTTTCGGTACCGGTTTGGCTTCGCCAGGAGGCGGTAAACCATGCACCTTCAAATACTCCAACTGCGCGGCCTCGTCTTGCGTGAGAATCAGAGGCGCTGGACTGTCACACCTGTCATAATTCGGACTAGCTGGCGGCGGGAACACGGGAATTCGAAGCTCGGTCGGCTCTGCAATGCCGAAAATCTGCTTGGTACTGGGTCCCGGAGTGTCACAGGTCTCACGCGGCAAGATAGAGAACCAATTGGGTTCGGTGTTACTGTCTGAAATGATGGACATGACTAATGTTAATTGAGAATATTCGACTGTCCATCCTGTTGGTGAAGATCCCGCGAAAACTCACTAGAGACAAAGGTGCCGTTGAGCTCTTTCCCATTGTGTAGATTGTTTACATGATTGTATTTTTCGCCGTTCGGTATAGTCTCGACGATTTTATCTTCCATCGTCTTCACCACCACAGGCTTTGTTGTCTCCTCGTCCGTTTCCTCGTTCTCCTTTTTCACTTCCTCGATCTTCACCTCGACATCCATGTTAACCACCTCGGTCTCTTGCTTGATCTCCTCCGAGGTGACATTCGTTTTTGCGTCCGTCATCGTGCTGTCTACATCGTTCCTCTTTTCGCTCATTTCCTTTGTATTCTTCGAATTCTCAGTGCTGCAATTCTGCACAGGCTCCTTCTTGCAGTTGATCTCTTCCGGCTTCTCCTTGTCACTGTGAGACTTCACGTTCTCATTCTGCTCGCTCGAGTTATGCTTCTTCTCCTCTTTTACCTCGGAGTTAGGTGCCTCGTTCTCGCGATTCTCAGTGTTCGTCTTAGTGTCCTCCTGCTTCACACTCTCGGATTTCTCTTCCACCGGCATGTTTTTGTACTTCTCGTCCAATTCGGCTTGAAGTTCGAGAACTTCCGGCTCGGCGCTCTCCATGGCCTCCACGAAAATACCACCGGCGCATGCCAGCTCCCAATATCTCCTCCAATACCTGTCCTGACCGAAAATGTGCGCCCGCAGCTGCTTCGAGGAATGATTCAGTTTCTGCAGCTGTTCCTCCGATTGCTTCAACAATTTGTCCAACTTCTTGCCCAATTCCTCACCTGACAGATTCTTATCTTCCTCCTGCAGATATTATAATTAAATATATTATATTAATTATGTTATTAGATTGCTGCAAAACATTTTTTTATTTTTCTCATAAGAATAAAATATCTTTTATTTTTAAATTCTCACAGACATCAAAAACAAAATAGAAAGTCCTCGTTAGATATCTAAAAAAATACCGAGTTAATAGTGTTTATTTCATAAATATTATTAACTTTTTACAACATTAGATAAATTCATTTTCTATTTTTTTTTTTTACATTTTATTATCTTATTTTCGCTTTCTACTTTATTTCATACAACCAACTTTTTGCAACAAACTAATATTTATTATAATTAAATTATTATTTAGTATATACTTTAATGGTACCAGATAAAATATTCAAATCAATCATACGTACCTCTTCCGGCTGAGTACCCTCGCTCTCGTTTTCAGACATGTCCTCTACTTCGTCCTCGTGGTGAATTTCATCTGGCGTAGGGGTCGTGCCTACGGCGGTTGATGTAGTATTACCTTCCTCGTCGCCCTCTTTTTTCTCGATAGTGATCGTGTCGCCGATTTTGTTCACGACGACACCCACAGCTTCCATTCGCACTTTTCGACTGTGCAATTGTCTCAATCTATATGAATATAAAATTTAATCTGTAATCGTGACATATTTTTAATGGAGTTATTTTACATGCATTTGGACCCCGTAAAATCTTCAATACAAAAAACTCTTAAATTTAAATAATTTTAATAACTTAAGAATTTCAATAAATTTTATTTTCAAAAGAGCCGTTTCTACCAAATCATGCAACTTACTTTCTGATCTTTGTGTCCAACACGAATCTCTCCTTTCTCAGTTGAGCCACCGTCTCGAGGCTACCTTCTATCTGCCTGATCACAGCCTTGTTTTGCAGCAGCTCGTTGCACAGAAAAGCGAGCATCTGCGCCTTATGCGTTGGATTCAGCGCCAAGAAAGGCTTGTCGCGCAATCTCTCCGACATCTTCCACGTTTCGTTGTTATGCAAATGTTCATAGAACTGCGCGTTCTTCCCCGAACACGTTGAGGCATAGTCACCGCCGTTCTGATGATGATCGGCGAACTTCTTGTCGCGCTCACGCTCAAGACAAACTCCCGTCAGTGCCTTCACTTCGCCGGTCGCGTTCGCGTACAGATAGATTCGCAAGACTTCGCTGATGTTGGCGTGAGTGATATCGGCTTGGCGCAGACTCTGGCCTAAACCTGTGGTGTGTCTGGCCGGCTGCGGGATTCCCGGATCTTCAATAGCGCACACTAACAGATGCGTCATGACCGACAGCATTTCTTCCTCAGCCTCCTCGTCGTTGAGTAGAGCGAGCTGTAAACTCTTTAGGCTTGGTAGTGACTCCATGTCTGAAAAGAAGTGGCGACGATCAGCAAAACCATAAATAATCTTTATTTGAATGAGTTAGAAATGACTGATGGTCCTCACCGAATCCTAAAGTTTCCCCGAAATTATGCAGAAACTCGAAGACCATGACGATGTCTGCGAACGCTTGCCCAGAGAGCTTAAGACCGGGTATTCTTTTGACTTCTGGCAGTGGTCTGTGATCTGTGAAAGACGGATACGCTTATTAGAAGATGCACAAATAATTTATAGACTCAAATTTTCGATTTACTGTTACGCGATGCGATAATGGCTGATGTATTCTCTTTCTCTCCCCTTTCCTTCTCTCTTTCACTCCCTCTCATTCTTTCTCACTCTGATCTCGCGTGCAAAGCAGGATCGATCACCGTCGCCTTTTGTTCGCCTACCTGTCAGCTCCATATCCTCCACGGGCTTGCGGATTTGTTCGATCAGCTCCATCTCGACTCTCCTCTGTTCCGCTCGCTTCTCCTTCGTCGCTATTCTCTCGGCGCGCGCCTCCAGGCGCTTCTTCTCCTTTTCCTCCATCTTCCGACGGTTCTCCAGCGCCCGCACGAGAGCCATGTGCTGTCTCCTCCGCTCTCGCTCCTGCGATTTATCATTGCATCGTTACGTCATCAGTTTAACAGAACTTAATGGCGTGCGGCTCATGCAGATAGCGCTGAATCAGGACTAGATCGCATGACAGGACGAATTTATATTATGCTACATAGGTTTTCCGTTTGTATTGCCGATCGCCGGGAAAGTGCAATATGTAAAGGAAATCGGGGCTAGTTGACTACCGGGATTGACAAAATCGATTATTTCTGCTGTTCTTTAACAGATTTCAGAATTCAGCAAGCATATACTTCAAAGCTATTTCTGACATGTTTAAAAATTTTGCTTGTTTAATCCTGTAATTTAATTCTGTAAAAAAATAGTAATAATAATAGTTAAAAAAAATAGAAATAATCAGTCTTGCCAATTTTGCCCCGGCAGCCAATTAGCCCCGGTTTCCTGTATCAGACGGAAAATCGCATAAAGCTTTTGCTTCTACACATATACAAGTAGGACAGACCACGAGTTATGTTGGCCATATATTTTATTTATGTATTTATTATGAGAAAAATAGTAAAATGGCACAATGCTCTTGTTAAAATATAAGTACTTTTTCGTGAATCATTAAAATTGGAATAATATGACATTTAAAACATAAAAAAATGATTTAAAAGCTGCTGGGTATATTTTTGACTGTCCTAATGTTTTGTGTTATAATATTCTTCATCATGCAGAAGTAAACTTAAGTGACATGTTATTATTAATTAGAATGAAGTTTTCTGTAAGTATACAATGTTTCAAATAATAAAAATAATATTCATATTCATAAGATAATTTAAATAGAATATATGAACAGACAAAGTAAAATTGATCTTATGTTAATGTGAATAAAAATTACTACATTCACAAAAATTATTACATTCTGGCTATTAGAAAAATATGCTTTTATACTTTTTCATATTTTTTATAAAAAAATGTTATTGGTTTTTATTACAGGAAATATAGGTTTTATAGATCGTTTTGCTGGCATAAAAACATAAAGAAAGTTGTCTCTATCATGTCTGTGCAGTCGGTCGCTATAATTATTTATTTAAAAAATTATAACTTCAAAATTCGGAAATGTATAGCATTTTGCCTCGATCTCTTCAATCGAAACAGTCATTGTAATGCGCAAAAGTTACAACAGACATCTTAACCCCGTTTAGAATCTTACACGTTTACGGTTAGCGTCATGTATACAGGGTGTCCCGCGTATAAGACGGACCAAAAGAAAAATATAAATAGAACAACATTAAAGTGAACACAAATTATATAAGCCATTTTTCAAACAACCACGTAAAATTTCGAGATATTAATTAAAATAGTTGAGCATATCAGAGCGCGGCATACGGCTCGCCGCGGCGAAGAAAATGGATGATTGCTTGCGGGCCTATCTTATAGGCCAGAGAGGTGGGCCGTTTGGCATACTGAAATGAGTAGCTCCGTGTGTGCGTCCGTGTACGTGTGCGTTTTTCCATTTTCTTCGCCGACCGCTGCGAGCCGTATGTCCCGCCTGTCGCATCGCGCGTTCTAATTTGTACAACTATTTTAATTAATATCTCGAAATTTTACGTGGTTGTTTGAAAAATGACCTATACAATTTTTGTTCACTTTTATGTGTTCTACTTATATTTTTCTTTTGGTCCGTCTTACGCGGGACACCCTGTATATGCTTTAGCATTCCATAGATCGAGAATTATATGATTTTCAGTCTTATGCGCATATGATCAAAAATCGCATAATTAACTCTAGTTATAATATCAGAATAATGCAAAAGTGGTTGGTATATCGTGTTTATAAAGAAAAAAAAAATAGAAAATGTAAAATTATCCAGTTTTAAAGGATTAATAATTTTACAGATGAAATGCATAACATTGACTCGGTATTCTTTTTTTAACGTTTAACACATTTACTAGAACGATTTGTTTGTAAGATTCTTTTCATAAACCACGTCATATTTTTTTTAGATAATTGTTTAAAACGAACTTAGTTCAATAATATAAACAAAAATTAAATCAATAAAATGATATAAACAAAATTTTTGCTGTCACGCATATATAACGTTGGTAGCAAACTCTTATTAACTCTTATAATCCTTTTAATATTCAAACTTTTTACGAGATTTAAGAGAAAAATGACAAACATTTTGCACCAATCTAATAACAACATTCTTAATACAGTTACATATAAGAATACAAGCTGATTTTCGTTCTTTGGAAATTCAAAGGCAAAAAAACTGTTGAAATTGTAATATAAAACTTAAAAAAGAAATAATATACTTTCTTAAGGCGAATTATATAACAGTTATAGCTTATAGGAATTATCCAGCAGTTTCGTCTTTTCACCATTTGAGTGTTGCACTTGTCTATTCTTACAATTAATTTTTCAATTTTATTTTTATAAAATTATAGATATATAAAAATTCTGCCAATCATATATTATACAATTACTCATCGTATAACTAAAATATAAGACGTTTGAAGAAATTAATTTTTTCAAGATTTTCAAGATTTGTTTAAGATATCAATTTTGAGAAGCAGTTTCTTTGTGATTTTCCAATCTGTATCTGTAATATGCACGGACAAATTCTACAACCGTCGTCCCAAATACTCTTTCACGCACTACACATTACGAGCAGCAGTATTGTCAAATGGATGCACTGATATAGTCATAGGAGAGTAATTCGGCGTGTCGTCGCAAAAATTGCGATTTATTTCACGCAAAATGAAATGAGAAAAATCGTGCAGTCTTTAGCAAAACCAGATCTAATTACTAATTAATCGAAATATCCGAAACGCTATTGGCGGTCGGATCAATCCTTACGATCGCGTTTTCGGGAGTCTCGAAAGAAGACGAGCGAGAGAGCGAAGTTCTCGATCGTCTGCTAATGATAATAATATCAAGCGAGAGAATGTGTCTTTGCGGAACGCAAGCCTGCGAATCATGTAATGATTGTGGAAGCTGAAGCGAATGTTAGATTAAATAATTAGTCGATTTGTTGCGTTGTATGGACGAAAGTAAATGCAATAACGATACAACAACGATATATTGATATACATTCAGATAGATCGTGACATGTGCTCATTACAGATTTCATAAACCTCCTCGAATGGAACTCAAAACTTCTGATGCTTTGCCGTAGTTCTCTCTCGATGGATGACGTCAGAAGCAAAAAAGTACACGCTTAAAATTCTTGCAAAATACTTAGATCAATTTTCATGATTATCACAAAATGAAACAACCGATAATAGAAACTCTACAATTTTGTAGATTACATTTATGAGGCAAATATAATATTGCATTAATCATTAAATTTATATCATAAAATAACATAAACTTTTATTACATTAATGCAGCAACAAATTGGTTACAGTCAGGTTTTCATGTTGTATTTTGCATAATATATTGTCTGAAGCAAATTTTGATTATTTTTTCTTTTATATTTCTATTTCATCACTTTATATTAGATTAGATAAATATGAATTATATTTATATTAGATAAATATGAATTCCATATAAACAAATCTTTACGAAACGACTAATAAAATTGCTATCAAATTTACGCATATCTATCTGGGAACGTTCAAATAAAAATAAAATTTTATATTCATAAAATAAGACAATTGATTAAGTAAATCTATAGAATAAAATTCCAAAAATTTTCTTTTTGCTATAATACTAAATATATAATTGTTAAATGAACGTGACTAAGTCATGAGAAAAAATGCATTGAAAAAGTAGATAGCGTTAATTTACGGTAATAAATTTATTTACGATAATAATTAATTAAAGAAGATTGATGAATGATCACATACGATATGTAGATGAGCTGTAGTGGCAATGTGTGCTGTTATATACATTTAAGGTCAAATTGAATAAAAAAGCTTTTTATCATTTTGCAAATAAATACATAGATTTGTAGTTATTAATGAAAGAAAATTGTTACATAATTGTGCGCGATAATGTACAGATCTTCTTTAATTAATATTTAAAAATCTATGTGGTCATTTGAAAAATAGTAGAGGATTTTTTTGTGCAGTTTGATCTAATGTATAAGTATCTAACGACAGACAGTTCTACTACAGCTCATCTATTATACACTCATTTACGCTCATCTACTGTAATCACCAATCATCTTCTGCGCGATTGACCTCAACTTTTGAAATATCCTGTATACAGAATAGCCCACATAAAGTGTGATAATCTAAAAATTGTAAAAAAGTTGTTCATGAGAAAGTTTCATATATTCAAGACGTCTTTTTGACTAAACAAAAATTCAAGCCATAAATTAAATAAAAACTTCATAGCTTTTCTGTTTTTTAATTTTATTATTTAATTTAATTAATTTTTTTATTTTATTTATTTTATTTATTAAATGTTTGAATTATCGACCATTCACATTTAAACACTTATTAATTCTTTCTCCAAAATTTTGTGTAAACAACATCTAAGATCACGCTAGCGCAAACTTCACGTATTCTTCGTTTTAAGTCTTCCTTCGTCGTAGGTGGTTGAAACATGATATTCTCTTTAATATATCATCATAAAAAATAATCCAAAGATCATTAGTTTGAATGTACTCTGCTTTAAAATTTGAATGTTAATAAGTTTTGATATAAGCATTTTTCAAAGAAATATTTTAGAAAAGTTTACTTGTTTTTTCTCGTAGAATCCAAATATGTAACGTTTTATAGCAGATATAGGAGATCGTTTGAAATTACGAAATTACCACCTGCCGTCCTTCTGGAAGCGGGGGCGAATTTTTGTTTACGTAATTAGAAAAATCACTCGAATATATGGAACTTTCTCATGAACAATTTTTTGATACGACAAATATTTTTTACAGTTTTTGGGTTGTCACACTTTACGTGGGCCACCTTATGTGTATGTATGTATGTGTTTGTGTGTGTGTTTGTTGTTATATATATATATATATATATATATATATATATATATATATAAAAAAAAGCAAAATGTTTAAACTATTTTACAGATCTGTTCGATTGTAAGATTGCAATTTAAATCTTTTTATTTTAACATATTGTGATAAAAAATTTTAGTATTTTCACGCTTCTGACGTTATTAACCAAGGCGACCGCGGCGAAGAAATAGAAGTTTTAAGAGTGAGGACATATTACCCATACCTAAAAAATAATGAAAATAATTTACAAAAATTTGAAAAAAAATTTAACATTGATTCAGAGTCTGGATCTATCAAAAGTTACTCCACCTGGAAGTGTAAGTCCAGCAAAAAATATATTATTGATATTAGAGACATTAGTTTTGTATATGTTTGTACTTTTTATTTTAACTGATATATGCAAAGTCTTATTGAGATAAAATTTTGAAAATCAGAAATAACAAAACAAATATTTATCGATTGGTTATTTAATTCTATCGTGCTTTATATACATTTTTATACAAGAAATAGAAATATTAACGTAGTTCGAATTTCCAGCAACTTTTGGCAAGAACTATATGGGCAATATATCCTTCATGAAATGCGAAATACTAAGCTGAGAAAAATCGTTCGCAGCGAGTGCACGCTGCACCTTTGCGAAATACAGAGACCGATAGATACATGACCGTGCGAGTTAGTTGGTTGTGCGTCGGTTCACTGATTCGTTTGTTATATTATATGATTTGTGTTAGATGCTAGATTGGGTATGAGACATACCAGCTCGACGGTGTAGAGCATCTCGCGCTGCTTGGTGAGCTCCTGCATGTACATCTGCAGCACAAAATACATCCACAATCCACTAGTGCTCAAAACCGCCACGCACAATCTCACAGTCTTTCTCGCTCCCTTACGCATTAAGATGTTCTCTACTTATCGACTATCTGTCTGCCACCCCGTGTTAAAATCGTGTTGCGAACTTAAGACAACGCGATATTTTGCGCAATCCACTCGCGACAGGATTCTTTTTTGTTGGTTTTGCATGGGAAAGCATTATATGTTGAACTGATTCTTGCCGATTTCAAGATAAAGCGCCAAATGATGGGTGTGGCTGCTGGTTGTCTCATTTTCATCCCCTTTAGATCCCCTAATAAATTGCTCAACGAATACGGAATACCGATTTCTCTTGAAACAAGCTCGCGAGTTAAATTGAACTATATGTGAACCTTTAAAATTTTAAATTTTAGTCGTGTAAACTGTTTACTTAATTTAAGGAAGTTGTAAGGCAAAATAAGTTTATTAAGCATTTATTGAAACTTGCATGACATATAAATGGAAATAGTATCTAACTGCTCGTACAATTAGAAAAACATTGGCTATTAGAGAGTTGAGATATTTCAAACTAAAATTGACACTTTTTACGTATTCCTTAGAGTTGTATAAATGCATTTTGTAATTATATTTTTAATTCCTACTTTTAATTTCTTATAAATCAAAATTAGAATTTTAACGAAAAACTTCTGTGATAATAGACTAATATACCGACATTATACACAAATTTCGAGATTGTTGGCTGTTTTGTTTGGAAAATACAATAGAAAATTCATAATTTATAGTAATATTATATATTTATAGTAATATTCAAGAGATGCATATATCTGTACATTTCTACTAGATCAAGTGATGTACAAATGGAGCATTAATAAGAAAAATAAAAATTTTGTACTTGTAATATTGTGTATTTATATCTCAACTTTGTCTAAAATTAATATTTATTGCTTATATAACGAAAGAAATGTATAGAAATGTAATTTTGTTCGATAAATATGAGTTTATGAGTGGTCTCCTTGATGCGCAATGAAAATACACTGAACCTTACAACCTCCTTGATCAAATTAAACGAAAAAAAAAAAATATATATATATATATAATTGAACGAGGAACATATATTTATTTACAGTAAATAAATAAATAAGCACACAGAAAAAGTGTTCTCTAGAGAGTGCTTTTGTCACACTTTTCATTCAAACCTAAGTGCAATAAATTTTGCAGATTACAACTGTTGGAACTTATCACGATGAAGATGAGACATCCTGCGCATGATATGCGATGAATTACACTCCCCCGAAAATAATATATTAATCGCATCAGCAAGTACATTTCTTCGTGAATATTGAATAATATAAAATAATAAATTATTTTGTACACACGTACATTTTGTAATACAATTTATTTTGTACAATGAAGCGCTAAGGTTTCGTTCATTAAACAGAAGTGAGAATGTTCTACGACTTGAATAATCGGCTGAATCTATCAAATGCCGTACCGATCGCGAGATAACTAACGAATCCAAAAAAACGAATCCAAAAGGATTTCACCTCATAATAAACACGTGTTCGTAATGTTTGAAATCTACGTTCTACATACACTCCAAATCAAACAGAATCTCCTTTATTCCTTCATTCCTTTTCTACGTAAGATAGAGAATCGATTCGATTTCACAACACTGTAAAGATAAACGAAAAACAAAACGAAAGAGACCAATAGGAGTAAAAAAAAACAATCGAGTAATAATAATAATAAAAAAAAAGAAAGAAAGAAAAACAGAATATTTCTAAAGTCTACGAGAGAGAGAGAGAGAGACACTCTCACACGCACACTTATACGCAAAAAAACACGCGCTAATCTACTATGACGACATGATCGACTCGAGAGAATAAAACGGTTCGTTTTTAATTCAACGTAAACTCACCTGCTCCTTTAGCATCACCGCTTGCTGCCTTTTCAGCTCTCGCTCCTAAAGAATTAAAATTTTTTAATACAATTGCAGTAAGAAATTAAGTGGGGTATATGTGGTATGAATGGTCCCGTTCGTTCGTTTGGTAATCCTCTTGTGAGAAACATATATTTCGCAGGGCAGATTCGAGAAAAATGGCGCGCACGCACGCAATGGTATTAACAAAGTACCGATATGTAACGGATATAATAACTATTGTTGAATTACCTGTTGCTTCCTTTGTTGTTCTTCCAGTCGGATCTTCTCCACCTCTTCCTGCCGCTTTTTCCGCGCCTGCGCATACGCCATACACACGTCACTCGTATCCGTAATCATGTTTTTATCGGGAGAGACTTTTGGGCAATTTTTCTGTTGTCGTTTTCGGGACCACTTGACATTTACGATTTTATATATATATATATATATATATATATATATATATATATATATATATATATATATATATATATATATTGTACTAACGAGGGATGAAAACTACTGGTTCGTTATCGGCACTGATAATTGACCGGACTAAGTTAATGTATATTATTTTTACCACGCTGTCTGTCGCAGCGACGAGATTGAAAAAATTGCAAGGCAGAGAAGCTGTTCAATTCTATCAGCACAGATCCATATCGCGGTTTGACGGCGAGTGACTAAGGTTTGCTTAATTCCTCCTCGCAATTGGCATTCGACGTATTCACGTTTATAAGAATATCGCGTGGATATTTGCAAAGGACGTTCCGCACGAGACAATCCATAAAAACTCGAACCTCGGAATTCACTAGTTCAGCGGCTTATTTTTATTAGAATAGTCAAAGAAATATATTTTTCCAAAAATATGTAATGCAAGGGAAAAATATTGATTTATTATGATTAATAAATATTATTTTCATTGTAAAAAATAGATTTAGTTCAATTTAACGTCAAATCAAAACTATAAAGTGCATCGTTATAAATTTGAATAATTTTTACAAGAAAGTACAAACCTGACTTTTAAAATGATTTAGTAGTTCTAGTATTAAGAAATCTTGTAGAATAATAAAAAAATTGAAAATGAATTAACTTTATGTGTGTTAATGCAATTTGCAATAATCTAGTTATTAAAAATTTCTTTCGTCAGAATATGTAGCAAATTAACGCGACTAATTTCGTTCGAAGCAATCGCCTCGATCGCCTTGTTTTTTTAGCTTTATGTATTTAGCGCACGTTTCATTGCTGGACCTGCAAAAGTGGAATTTTGTCGATAGATGAACAACACAACTATTTCACTTGCTTAGAAAACGGCTTCCTTCCGCGAGTTTTTATTGTTCGAGGTTCATGGCGTCCTTTTTATAGTGTAATTCGTAATTCGAAGACTACATGTAGAAAGCGATCGCGTCTAAGTAGCACAGATCAGTGACAAGGGATGGTTGAAGCACTACTCTAAAGTCTATAGATGTAGTCGGAAATCAATCTGGGGCAGCGTTGTACTTTAAATGATAAGAAATCACTCGAATGAGATGCGTTCGTTGCTTTCTCTTTTCACAAATTTCGAGGACGGATCGCGGTTAATTTGCAACCTCTCAGTCGCTCAAATAGACTTTTATAATTATCACGACGTGAAACAATCAATGACGGAAACTTTACAATTCTTTTATTTGCATTGCTGAAGTAATTATAGAATTAATTTAAATTAAATTAAATTTTTTTACATCGTACAATGATGTAAATTTTTTGTTATATTGTAGCAATAAATTTACTAAAAGTTACACTCAAATTTTTATACACTAAAGAAAAAAGATCGGATAAAACAAAAAAGTTTTTAAGTTGAGCAAAGTTGATTGTATTAATGAGATAAAATTGAATAAAAATTAACTTTACTCAACAATCTAATGTAGTAATTTTCAACTAAAAAATTTAGTCAAAAGTAAAAAGTTAATAGAATCGAAATGTAGTTATATAAACGCTATAAATGTTCTTTCAACTATGAAAAAAGTTAATCAAACTGTGTAATGTAAGTAATACTATCTTTGGATGGAATCAATTTAATTAAATCAGACGATAAGTACGTTAAACTAATGACTCTGATAACTAGATGTTTGCAAGATTGATTTAATTACAGAAAATCATTACTACAATTTCCTAAGGAGAAAGCCATATTTGAAAATTTTACAAATACTGGTCTTTTTCTGCATAATTTACGTCGTATATTGGTTACATATAATTATAAATATTTTTACGCATTAAAAATACATGCAATAATAAACTAAAGTCCAAAACGATAAAAAAATTTTTAAATTGACATCTCGAGCTGTCAGTTGGCATAAATATTTACTTGATATAAAAGTTTTGTAGCTTATCGTATTTATTTCCTCTGCTAACAAAAAATTCGAAAAATATTTCTGTATTTTTACAACTCAATATAGAAGCTCAAAAGCATACAAAAAGTTTGCAGAAAGATTTCTATATATGCATGGTTATATTTTCTGCTAGCATTGTAAAAAAAGCAAGACACATTTATATGAGATTAAAATATGTACAATTGGCGTCGGCAAAGATTGTCCGATGTGGAAAATTTTGTTTTGTGACTTTCGAAACGAATTCATCTTATGCTCAGGGGAAAAATTCTCTTATTGACTAACGAATTTTTATATTGAACAAGACAGATGCATATCGAAAGTCACAAAATACCTTTCTGACGCCAATTGTACAATATATGTACAAGAAATACGAAAAAGATAGTATAATCATGTTAGTGACGATAACCTTTACATTATTTTTCAAGTTCGTCGTCCACTTTGATATCCCCTAAGATGATTAAATAACCTGACAATCAGAGTTAAAAACGTTATTTCAAAAAAGTAACACGTTACCGTTATGGTTATTTTTCATAAAAAATAATTCGTTATTAATTTTGAAAAAATTCGTTACCGTTACTAAGAAAGTAACAGTTTGTTATTTTTTTTTATAATATTAAAATAAAATATGTAATTAATTTTAAAAATGAAATTATTGTTTTCATTAAATTATTATTTTTAATGTAGCTAGTTCATCTAAAAAGAAAACATTCAAAACTGCAATAATCCTAACCAAATTTTTCTTTATGAGCTTAATTCTATCTTCTTATCTTTGTTATTTTTCACACAAAAATTATTGCCGGTATAGAACCAGATTTTGTAACTTAGCTCTTAAAAATTTTTAATAAATTTAATAATAGATATGTGTTTAGTGTAATATACACTTGTTTCTTACAAAAGAGTGAACTACACTAAACATACCTATTGTTAATTTAATAAAAATTTTTAACTAAATTGCAAAATTCGATTTTGCACTAACAATTATTAATATATGAAGAATAAAATAAAATCACGTACTGTCTCCCAGCGAATATCAAGATATTTCTATCCAATCAAGAATATCTAATACACGTTGCGCGAGTATCATCAGTGTGCGACTAGTGCATCCATCTATTGAATAACAATAACTAAAGTAACGATAAAAGTAAATATTGAATTTGTTACTGAAAATGGTTACAATTACAAACAGAAAAAAATAACAATCCCTATTGAGAAAAAGTAACGGTGTTACAAGTAACGCATTATTTCTCAACTCTGATTACAATATACACACGGAAAAAAAGATTTGGTTGAATTAACCAAATATTTGGTCGAATATAAACGATTCAGAAATTCCGATTGAAGTAACCCGAATTCTGTTTAAGTTAACAAAATGTTTGGTTGACTTAAACAGAATTCGAGTTACTTCAATCGGAATTTTTGGATCGTTCATATTCGACCAGATATTTGATTAATTCAACCAAACCTTTTTCTCCGTGCAGGGTTCAGATACATCTCAGAGGGCCATCGATAAGCTGCATCAGTATTTCGTTTGTTCGCAGATAAATTTTCGTTACGATGAGATATAAGCGAGTACGTTTTACCATTTAAAGCTTTATATGATATGCGGCCGTGTGTACTGCCTGAAACTAGGCTGTATATGTCTGCCCTTTTTGGAGTTTTCTACTAACACCTTCGATGTTGTCAGCTATTATGTTTTCTCATTGTGTATTAATATTTTTTTAATAATAAATTAGATAAGTCTTGAATATACTTGTAAACTTCATTGACAAACTATTGAATAATAAACTATTTAAATCAACGTTCTATCATGGTACATATCACATAAAGGAAAAATTTAATGAAATATTACATTATTCTCTTTGATAATGCATGTAGTTCATTCAACTCGGGAGAAAAGTTGAGTTATACCTCTCACTCGCTACTACAGTTGACAACTCATTTGGTTACTATTACTTTGCGTGATAATCAAATCAACATTTCAATTACTCAATTTTGTTGAATATTTAGCTCGTTTGATTTGTATCAAATAAGAGATGAACAAGTACAAATCAAAATTATGCTGAAAGAATTACGGCAATTAATTCGTCATATACAACCTCGAAATTGAGTTTGGTTAATTTGATTCTAGTTGCTTTAACCGATCTTTTTTTTAGTGCATTACGTTTTCTATGACATATCGCTTTATGCAAATTTTGATTATTTTTTTCATATTACTTTCGTATTTCTATTTCGTCATTTATATGATAAATATGTGTGCCATGTGAGCATAAGGGACGTAACCTTTAAAAATCTATTAATGAAGATGCTGCCTAGTTTACGTGCACCTATCTATCTAGGCAACATTTTCAAAGATGAAATTCCGACGGAGCTCTCTCTTGAAACTGAAGAGAGGAAATTCGACCGACTTTTTCCGCGTATCATTATCGGAGCGCAAAGGTCACGAAAGCCGCGCGGGAATGCAAATTGCATCCTCTTTATCAGTTCGCATGCTGAAGTTTTGAAGCCGCGTCTCCGCTCGGGGGACAAAGAAATTCCGTGCGCACAGTCGTTCATCGTTCCCGTCGATTCGACGATCTGATCATCGATCATCGATCACTTACGGATGCCGTCGCGCTCACGAACTCTTTCCTATCGTCGGATGCACGCCAGGGTCACCAATCTATTGCAGATCCGCGAGTTCATCAACGCACGCTCGGTTTCTACATACCGATCGATACTGCGTGTTAAATCAGAGCGATCTATCGGTTCTTGCAACAATCCTCGTACGAGGAGAAAGAGAAAGAGACAAAGAGAGAGAAAGAGAGAAAGAGAGACAGACAGACAGACAAAAAAAGAGAGAGAAAGAGAGTAGCAAAGAAGGCATGCCATTGATATAAAACCCCATCAAGAAAATGGTGTGATACACGCCGAGAACTAGCACAGCGAAGCACAGTGAAGAACTATTCGCTCGTGAAAGATCGTAGTAAAAGAGTGGCGGGCTTTCGTAGCGGGCCCGACAGCAAAAACACAAATCGAAATCAAGATACTTAATTACGTAGAAAGAAGAACAAGAGAGAAAGAGAGAGAGAGAAAGAGACAGATAGATAACGAGTGCGTATATAACTGTTATAACCAACACCGCTATAAGAGACGAACAGAGACCGAAGACAAGTAGATGAAGAACAAGTGAAGAAGTGAAACCTCAGCGGACATGCAGGGGAGCCAAGCAATACTCGCCTATGTATGCACATATTATATCAATCATACATATGTACTATCGCTGGTAAGCTGATAAAACGTTAGCGTGTGTCGTTTCGCTTATGAATATACAAAATGTAACAGTGAATAATACACAGTAATAGATATATATATATATATATAAATAAGTGTATCTCTGTGTATGTAATGTATGTGTGTGTGTGTGTTTATATATATATATAGAAGTATACACGTAGTAATTAATGATTAGATCAAATATGAGGTATCGTATATCCACCACGCGAGATATTATCGCGCGTCGCTCATGTCCGCAGTATATAACGAAAAAGATGAAGGAAAGCTGGTATATGTAATATATATATGTATATATATATTACATACTCGTATAGCGTATACTGAGGAATATTCGTAGAGACAGGTGTTTCGAGAGACATGGCATGCTGGATAATCATGTATAGCTAGCTGTTATTTGTATAGTGACAGGAGAAGCTAGGCACAGGATAGCATTGCGACAGTCGGTTCACATATATTATCATATATGTATATAATATATCGTGCCTACGTATATATCGTCAACCTCAACGTGCTTCGATCACTGGGGATGTTCGGACAATTTAGTAGATCTAAAGATCCCGTGATTCTCGCCGGCCGCCTCTCTCGCGCGCTTCTCCGCCGTCGATTTCGGGAAACACATCAACGGGCGACGAGAACTCTCGGGATCTCGCGAGAGATCACCGTCGGTGCTGTTTCTTCCTTTCCCTCTGTATGCTTTTCCGGCTTCGTCGCGGATTTCGGATTTCTCGCCCGAGAATGACATGCCGTTCGTCAGAGATTCGATGGCGCAATTCGTTAGGTTCCGAAAAGTATGAGAATTTCGATACAACTGGTGATGACAATCGAGAAAAGGTCGTGTACCAGAGAAATTATTATTTTAGTCGCAATAACTTTCTTTTTGTCAGCGTAATACACAAATCTTGAAGAAAATTGAAGATTAAAGATATTCCATTAATTTTTATATCTTCGATAAGAAACATCGTTTAGATCGGGGTCGTTTTTAAAATGCAAAACGTGAATGTTTGAAACGAATTTAGAAAATTTACGTCGCGTCACTTGTGAGATAAAAATTTCAGGATCTCTCGTTGTTGATCAAAACTCGCGAGTCTTTTCGGCTCCTATTAATATTCGTTACTTAACACTCGTTCCATGAAATATTCAAATCTGAATTTCAAGTTAAATTTGAGTTTTTCATTTGAATCATATAATATATGTGTGTGTGTGTGTGTGTGTGTGTGTGTGTGTGTGTGTGTGTGTGTGTGTTCGTGCGTGCAATCGCGATTTACCTGAAAAACTCAAATCTAACTTTGTATTCAAATCTAAGCATTTCAAGTAAGACAAGTTTCAAACAACTACTATTATTTTGGATCTTACAGCCATATCAACAATCGTTGCTTGAAATTTGCCACAAGTGAGATATTCGAATTTGAATTTAGAGTTAAACGCGAGTTTTTCAGCTAAGTCGTGATTATAAATGTAATGTCGCAAATATCATATGGTTCAAATAAAGAAACCCAAATCTGAGACTTCATATGAGACAAGTTTCAAGTAATAACTATTAATACGAGTCTTATTAATTCACGCACGCGTAAATATAATCACGAATAGATCTTTTCAAAGTAGCAGACGACGAATTTTGGTGACGAACGGTCCAGTAATAAAAAGATAAAAAGAGAAAAAAGAGAAAAAAGAGAAATTCCGAAATTCGCTTCGCCGGACGAAGAGATCGACCATCACTGGCCGTTTCAACCCCTACAGAAGCATCCGGGTGGTGAGCGTCTCTACGCATATGTACGTGTGTGCGTGTATACGTGTCCTGTATCTTTTCCGTTTTATCACTACGTGATATAAAAGATAGGTCAGGCGAGGTGCCTGCAGGGGACCGAAATGTTTCGGTAATTCACGACGCCAATCGCGGTTTCGTCTCTCCTGCTCGCCACGATGTTCCACGTCATCGCGCCGAAAACTTGCCCGGCTGCTACGATAACAGAGAAGAATCGTGAAACATTACGTCCGAACGCGAGACACCGCCGTCGTGAAACTTGGAGAATACGCTCACAACAAAAACGAACAAACAATTAAAGATTTCAAAAAACGTGAAACTTTACGCGCCGCACAGTGTGCTTTCACAAGTGAACAATCTGAAGGGAAATAATTATTATATTCTGATATACCTCAACTTTTAATTAATACTTACAGAGTTACATAACAATAATTATTTCGCATTTAAATAAGTTTTTAAATGTTTTTTAAACATAAGAATGGATAATCTAGAGAGAAATAATTCTTATACTTAACTTATTCTTAAACTATTAATTAATAGTTGCATAATCGCAATTATATGTCGATTATATTCATTAAATACTTTTTAAATATTTTTTTAAGCACAAGAATATATTTGATAATTAAAAAGAAATTATTATTATACGTTTTTTCATACTTTTATCACGAACTAATCAAAATATGATACAATGAATATAATAAACTTTTCATTGTGTGAGTTAATTTTGCTCTTTGTCTAATTAATAAAAAGGCGCATCCTTGATCGACATTATTATTATTACAAATATGGTGTAACTTTAATATTAGTAAGTTTTCGCAAATGAGTTTTTTACAAATCAAAATTTTGAAGGTTCACAAGTAATAATTATGGGATAATGTGAAAATTTGTTATATCTCTTGTTATATTATAAATAAAAGAAAAAAATCGCCTACTCATATACAGGACGTCCTAAACCTCCATGATCATACTTTGTGAGAACGTAGAACGGATTGAGGTGAGCAAAAATGTCCCGTGCCGCGATATTTTGCAATATTCGCAATAGTTTTCGCGAGATTTATTATTTTGTCTAAGCTATTGAGACCACGGGAAGCGGCAGCTGAAAGAAAGTCTTCGGCCGGTGTGCGACAGTGATACACGCAAATCGCGACTCACTGCGTCCTTCCGCCCATAGCTACGAGTCACAGTGAGGCTTGATACACTAACATATGTGCATAACATATCCGTGTGCCGAATCTAAGAGTGTGTTGCCGCTTCGTTGTTTCATCTCTACATACACGTATGCAGCCGAAGCGACGCATGCTTCGATTCGCCGTCGATTCGGCACACGGATATGTCATGCACATGTGTTAGTATATTAAGCCTTGCTATGTCTCGTAGCTACGCAGCGAGTCGCGATTCGCATATCTTAGAGTCACTTTAAGCAGAGTTTGGCCATAACGCGCGGTTTCATCAAAATCCTGCGAGAAAGAGATATATTTTCAATCTCTCTCTTCGTCTATCTTTTCTTAACCTAATCTAACCTACTGCCATAGACCTAACTTTACTGTGATTGGATATTGTGTGAGATTTGATGAAACATAGCGGACCAATCAAAAATTATTCCTTTATAGCTAAACTCTGCTTAAAGTGAGACTAGCATATATCGCGCGTCGGCCGAAGACATCTTTCTTTCGACTGCCGCTTCCCGTGCTCTCATTAGCTTAAACAAAATAATTAATCTCTCGAAAACTATTGCAAATATCGCAAAACGGCACGGGACTTTCTTGCTCACTTCAATCCATTCTACGTTCTCGCAAAGTGTGATCATGGAGGTCTGGGACACTCTATATACATTAAACACAAAATAACAGATATCTTAAATGATATCTTATTATCTATTATTTAAAAAATTACAACATGCTTTCAGACAATTTACTATCCATTTATTAGATCGGATTGTACTTATCGTAAAATAATATTATTGCGTGAAGTACAGGAATAATTAACAGCTGTCATTGCTTTACGACATCATGCACCGTTTTAATAACAGCTCTACAGATTATATTAGTGTAAAGAGAGTGTCGATACAAGCGCTGATTATACAAAACAAGTATTAAATGGTAATCCGTATGAATATAGCAAATCTGAACTATCTTCCTTCAGATCGACGTTTTTTCACACTATGCGCCGGCATGAACGTAATCCGCAACTGGCAGTTGCTGTAATTTTCAGCCTCAAGCTATTTGAGCGCGTAACGTTCGAGGTATCGCTCGTGAGATATTTTTTCTCGTCTTTGGCAAAACTTCGAGGACTCGGCGAACGGTAATTATCGGTTTATAAGGCAAAAGCGCAGAGAATTCGCGCGATCTTTGTTTTTTCTTCTCGACTCGATCGACGTTATGACTTTTTGACTGATCGTTATGACTGATCATGTTACGGATGTCTTTTTCTCCTCAAAGCGAGGAATGTCGAGAAGACGGCTCGGGTTTACGTAAAACGATGATGAAAGTCGGACGGCATTCGATCGTGAGAGAGTTACCGAAAGCATCTACATACATACATACACACATATATTATATATATATATATATATATATATATATATATATATGTATTATATATATATATATATACACTATATATGTATATATATATATATATACATATATATATACATATACACACATATATACACATATATATATATATATATATATATATATATATATA
>NW_022639630.1:550837-562740 GCF_010583005.1 Odontomachus brunneus | reverse complement strand
ACATATATATATATATATATATATATATATATATTGTTCCATTCCACGCACGCAACACACGTAGAATTGTGAACCGCGAGCGGTCGCGCTCGCAGCTCCGCTCTTACCTCCGGGAATCTCTTCGTCCATCTCGCAAACCGTGTCCGGAACGGGGAAGAGACAGAGACAGAAACAGACGGACAGAAAGAGAGAGAGAGAAAGAGAGAGAAAGAACAAGAAATAGAGATATATATATAAAAGCCAGGACAAAATATTTATGTATTAAAGGGGTGAAGAGATGGGGACATCCGGAAATAATAATGACTCACAAGACAATATGACAACACTCATTAGTGAACATGATATGGTGGGTTCATATGAGGCGGGATTCCAAATGGCAGGTTTAATATATGATGTCAGGGTATCATCGAGCTTCCGACATCATTTCGCGAGCCAAATGATTCAAACGAAAGAAATAAATCGAGAGTAAAGTAGAGAAAGAGAGAGAAAGAGAGAGATTAGGAGGCACAGAGGCGATCCAAGGCGGGCAAGATCGACGACAGGGGGTGAGGGAAACGAGATAGGAGATATACCGAGGCTTCGGGGGATGCGTCATACGACATCTTACCTCCAGAAGTTCCTGGTTCTGCGTTTGGGTCTGAGCCTGCTGGGTATTGTCCGGCAGTATGGCCGTGGTCGTCGTGCCGGTCGACGTAGTCGTCGACGACGACTGGTTCGACGTGGAGGTCGGCGCCGTCGGCTGCGATGACGGCGCCAAGCCCACCGACGTCGACTGCAGGCTCAAGGTAGCAGCGCAGGACGGCGGCGGCGGCGGTGGCGGTGGCGGCAACGGCGGCGGCGGCGGCGGCGGCGGCAGCGGCGGCGGCGGTACTACCTGCACCTGCGGCGGTGCTACGACCACGGAGGCCAACGACGTCGACGGCGGTGTCGTCGTGATCGTCGTCGTGATCGTCGTCGTCGCTATCGCCGCCGGGGTGCAGAGCGCCGCCGTCGTCGAGCCGGATGACAGTGATGAAATCGGCGGCGGCGGCGGTTTTTTCGGCACGTCCTCGACGTCCGGTTGCTGCATCATGTCCCGGTTGCGCCAGCTCTCGGCGATGCTCTCGCGGTTCTTCCAGATGGTGGCAACCGTACTGCTCGCCAGACCCAGCTCGCGAGCCACGTCGCTCTTGCTCTTGCCGCGCTCGATCTCTTGGATGATCTTCATTTTCTGCTTGATTGTGAACGCGAGCCGCTTTCGACCCTGCGTTGGTTTGGTGGTGGGTTTCAGGGATGCCCAATATATAATCGATCGCGTTAATCGGCGGTTTGGGAGTCCGGGCGATACGCGGAGATCGTTTTCGCAATTAGACCGGATTTATTTTATTAACTCGAGCTAAAATTTTGTCAAATTTTTCACACTAAAAAATCGTTAAAATTTTTCCTCTCGAAACTGGCAAATCGGGGAAAACTCGTCGCTATTAAATATAAAATGTAATTTGATATCTTCCACAACTTTAGGTTGTCGCAATATTGCTGACAAAATGATTACGTGATAGCGACTTCGCGAGCTCCGCGTGCCGCCTCTTTGGAAAAACTACGAGTAACTATGATCACCAATTTCAGATACGATAAGCACATAAAAGCGACTGCCACTTGAAAAAAAAAAATAAAAAAATATAAATTACGTACTCTCATTATCATTAAATAATTTCTCGATTGAATTTCATAATTTCCCAACACAACGTATATACAAAGTGTTTGGTTATAAATATCCAGATAAATATCTCGTAATTTTTTGAGGTTATAGAAAATATCAATAAAGGAAGTTTGCATGATTTTTATATAGTCCACAGGAAAATAAAAGCAAAATAATTTTTTTATTCATGACATTTCTGATTACTAAAGGTCACCTTCGATTTTTTCTAAATGAAATATTTTTTAGCGTATATCGATTTCTCTAGTCATTCTACATATAAAAAGGCTTGGGAAAAAACGCCAAAAGTGAGTATTTGCCAAGAATTTTTACATTTTATCCTGATATTTTTCAATGCAAAAATACAATATTCCGTACTTTTATACGTAGAACGACTGATGAAATCAATTGTTGTAAGAACACATAAAGAAATATTAAAAAAAGTTCCATTGCATTTTACAGAATAAATGTACTAGTATGTAAAGATTAATATGACCGATCAATTTCTTTTAATTTTATATATAAAAGTATTAAAATGAGGTTGTGGAAAAGTAGATAATTTACAAGGTATTTTATATCTTGTACGGGAAAGTATTAGGATAAAATGTAAAATATATAGGATTCAAGTTTCGATGATTTTACTTCGATACTTTTGCATGTCTTGAGGAATTATTTAGTATTAAAAAGATCACATGATTCCATCAAAAAAATCGAAGATGACTTTTATGATATGAAAAGATCATAGGTAAAAAAATTGTTTGTTTACTTGTATGTTATTATGGACGAAAAATCATGCAAATTTCCTTCAGTGATATATATTTCCTGTAACTTTAAATAGTCACGAGATATTTGCTCGAATACTTATAACAAAAAGCACCATGTATATACAATAACAACACAAAGACACACGATCAAGATAACGATTTTCAACATCGATACTTCGCTAAATTAAAATCACTCCAATCTTTCGATTGGTTTGTCTAACAAAACGCAATAGTAATGCACCGTTAATGCGCCACATCTTTCGTTCGTGTCCTCTCTATGTTCTCGGGGAGAAGCATCGATTAGGATCGGTTATATACGATCTGGGCATCCCTTATTTCGCGCATCCACTACATGTGCGAGTCCGCGCGTGTAGCTACACAGTTACTACGCTTCTATTGTGTCGTCTGACGTTTTTCTTCTATTTTTTCACAAATTGCACGGCTTGTGATGGTAATGGTGGTGGTGGTAGTGTGTGTAATGTGCGGGCCAGTGATATATGCTGGTGCGTGTGGATGTGGAGTGCGTGTGGATGTGGAGTGCGTGTATGAATGCGGGGGAAGGGGGAGAGAGAAAGACAGAAAGAAAGAAAGAGAGAGAAAGATAAATGAACGAACGAGTGACAGTGATTGAGGGGGATAGGGCGGTAATCTGGCTTGCGTGAAGGATTTTGACGGGGTAGTTTGGAGAACTATCACAAATGGAGGGGGGAAGGGCTTTTGAAATTTCTACAATCGCGCCTCTACTTCCACAACAACAGCAACAGCAACAATGACGACGACGAGATGACAACGACAATGACGAAAAGATTTTTTCCATTGCACAGACAAATTTCCGAAAGAAACGTCGATCGGTCGTCCTCACCACATCTTTCGAGAGCGAGATTCGCTCGAAATCGACCATTCGTGTTCGTGCCTTCTCGAACTCGCGTACATATACCTGCCGCGTGCAAATTTTGAAAAGGAATTTATCTCTCAAGCACTCGAACGCGGCATCTGATTACGTCGGAGTAGGGAAATGATTCTGGAGCGAGGTGGTTCCTCGCTTAACTCGGGAGCAGGCATGTGAATTTGACTAACGACCAAAGAAGTAAGATAGTAAAAAAGAGAATATTAAAAAAAGAGAATACTATTAAGAAAATATATAATTAATAATATTCTTTTCATTGATTATCATAACACACTCCAAATTGTTCGATATTCATTATCAATTATTCATTTGTTATGATATATGTATGTGCCGATCCATTCAAATCAACTAATAGTAACATTACATCAATGTTATAATTTTTCATTCAGCAATATAAATGTAATATAACACATATTGTGTACATAACAATTACGTTATTGAATGGGAAATCATAACATTGATATAATGTTGCCGTTATAATTGATGTTTACTGGAAAAGTCAAAAGAAACGCGTCTACTTCCGAGTTAAGTGCTTTTATTCTCTTTCCATCATCTCGATCTTTCCGACAAATTCCGCGTTGTGAAGTTCGATAATCCGTGTATAACAAAAAATTCATACTCCTATTAATTCACACTTTTTTACAACACTCGAAATTTTATCAAATTTTTACTCCTGTCAGGGTTCCGTAACCCTTTAAACGGTGTCATTGGCGAGTACATTTTACATGTCAACTGTACAATTCGCTCTTACCACTGACGCGTAAAATCAGAGTAAGAGAGAGACCGAGCAAATCTTTCAGCCTAAATGACACTCGTTCTATTCGCATTGCACTTCGCGTATCAGATGCATCCTTTTGCGTGTGACGCAGCTTCCCTTTCCATTACCAGAAAAGCTTTTCTTCCCTTACCAGAAAATTCTCAGTGAAAACGCCACTCCCGCCCTTACCCTCAAAGAAAATAGACAAAAACTACGCGATGGGGAAAAATAAAATATTTGTACATATCAACGATATATTTGTTTATATCATGTATATAAGTATCGGTGATATTGATTGAGAACACACGTAATCGTTTCAAAACAAATCCCGGGGTGCACGAGATATCGACTGCCACGCGGGGAATTTTTTAATTCGAACCTACATCGACATCTATATTAATTTATTTACAATTCCAGCGTTCCCATACAAAAAAAGAAAAATAATAACTATAAATATCACACGTGATTTAGTGTAAACCAACAAGAAAAGGATGATCGTAAAAGAGGCACGACATTTTCGTTCCTTTCTCTCGTCGAATGACTTTTAACGATAGATGCCGAGATCGGCACGGTTATAGTTCCTCTTTTTGTGTTTTCATTTCACTCCTCTTTCCGACGACAGTTGCATGTTGATTTAATGGATAAAAAACAATGAAATCATCGCGCGCTCGTTCTTCCCACGATTCTTTTTCTCTTAATTACCAAACAATTAAACGCTCGGAGAGCTAATAATAATTTGGCGAAATCAAAAAGGGATAAAACTCAAATAGAGGGTGCTTTCGGGTGAGAGGACATGCAGGGTTCTCCTGTCACTATCGCTAGCGGTCGTCGGTTGGCAATGGGTGTCTCATGTGTCCTAGGACATTTGAGGGGGTGGGGGTGGCGGGTGAGGGGGTTGTAAGAGGGTCGTTGGACGTATATATAGTATATAAGAGAGTTTCTCTATACAAGAATATTCATTATAAAAAAGAGTCGTATATAATATATGTATATATAGACAAATGTATATATATATACGGAGAAAAAATATATATATGTATATATATATAAATACGGCACACACAGAGAGCATGCGACACGCACGACAGGTGGACAAAATACAAAAAAACGTAGGTATCCCAAATAGAATAAGAGAACAGTTTTTCGTGTGAATGAAACAACGAGATCGAGACAAACGTGAAAAGGAAACTCGACGACGTAAAAAAGAGAGAGAAAGAGTGATAGAGAGAGATAGAGAGAGATAGAGAGAGAGAAAGAAAGAATGAGAGACACGTCGGGGACTTACCTCGAGCAGCTGTTGATTCCTGATTTCTCGTTCCCGTCTCACGGCTTCCTGCCGCTCCGTCTTCTCCTGCTCCTTAATAAGCCTACAATAAGGGTATCATTAACTTCGCATCATCTTCGATGATAAAAACGCTCGAACAAATCGTTAATCAAAGAGTGACCCCGCGAAACTACCTGGTTCATAAATTTCACGAACGTTCAAGAGAACGAGCGCGACTGAGAGAAAGAAAGAGAAAGAAAGAGAAGAAGGAATAGGGGTAGAGAGAGTGAAGAGGAGAGGGAGAGAAAGGGAGAGAGAGAGAGAGAAAGAGAGTAAATCCGAGCTTTAAATTAATACAGCAGAAAAGAAAAGATCTCACGCGTGCGCATTCAGCCTTCGTCATCACCGTCGTCGTCGTCATAGCTCTTGCTCGATAACGTTTACGGTTACGCACGCAACGATCTTACCGACGAAAAGATAAGCGTTAATTAAACATTGACATGTTGGCTGCCGAGACCGCGGGATTAAGTAATGAAATGCACACGTTTACTACGCGCCGAGAAGATAATAAATAATCGTGCGCTCGTCGCCTCGGCGACATCTCCAATAAACTTTATGATTTATTCGGTCGTCAGCAGGGACCATTATTAACTGCTCGTAGTTTTATGAAATAATCGACAACGCGGAGATCTCACACGCGTCGCTCGGCTTTCTCTTTCTTTCTCTCATAGTCTCTCTTTCTCTTCGTCTTTCAACTACAACGTCCATCGTTTATCATTTATCGCGCATTTATATACACTGCCAGGTGTACACTTAGTTTCAATACGGTTTGAACACTTTGTCGACGCACTTTGAAACGCAACTGATGGTGACAGAACTTGTTTTTGATTAATTCTCAGAAATTCTCTCTCTTTGGACCATTTGTTTCGAATTGATTCCGGTATCCAAAAGTTTCCGTATAAAAAAGACATAAGTCATTTTGAAATCGAGTATATGCACATATAAAAATATAATTCTGCTTCTAAGAAAAGTAATTATTTTTCATTTATTTTTCTTCTTTTAAGTAATGGTTATCTTTAACAAAGAATATTTGTTTCATAATTGTCTTAAAATATGTTCACAAATTCTAGAAAAGCTCATTACCATACACTCAAAAGGAGAATTAATTTTCTTTATAACAATATTGTAAAACTTTATCGAAGGAAAAAATTGTTCGATTCTATATAGAGAAAAAATGTTTGAAATTTGTAACTATGATCACACAAAAAAGCAACTACTATTATGGTAAAGAAAATAATGTTATATTATTAAATTCTATTATAATATTAGTAATAATAACTTTATATGCACGTTCTCATTTTCGTGTTAGAATTAAAAAATATGTGATTGAAAGAACAAAAATAATTATAAATTCAGTTAGATCAACCATTTTTAATCTCTCAATATATGTAGCAAGTAAACCGAATTTTTGTTTTAATTTAATATTTTTTATTAAAGTATAAACTCTTACGAGAGAATTCAGGATATATTTTGAATATATTTAATGTTTACAATGAAAAAAGAAAATTTATAATTATAAATATGCGAATATATAAGATACTTATTAAAATAAGTGATATTTATTTAAATAAAATATGTACTTTTCTGTATGTAAGATATAACACGTCCAATACCCGACACTCGAATTGTTCTCGGCATTCTTGCATAAGTTTTATCAAATGTATGATGTATAGGAATTATACTCATTTTGTTCATGGTTTAGTGCCGCGTCTTTTGTGGGTTTGTTTCCGATATTTCATGAACATTTTCAATTTACTCCGTCAGAGAGGAGAGCAACTTGATATAGTACCATGCGACAATGATAAAACAAAATTTATAAATTTGTATATTACGTGAACACTTACCTCGCTTGCTCCTTGTGCCGTTGTGCTTCTTCCTTCGCGAGTTTCTTCGCATAGGCCAGTTTGTCTCGCTCATACTGATTGTTTGTCCGTACGTCCCTGAAGCCGCCAGCCGCTCGGAGCTCATCCAGTCTTCTTGCCACCTCCTGGGCCCCAAGTCTGACGAACTCGGCCTCCGCCAAACCCATAGTGGGTTGCAAGAACTCGCCAACCAACGGACGCGAAGAAAACGAAAAGTTGGCAGTTGTCAATTCAACGGGGTTTTGATGCTCCAGAAACTGCAGAAAGCAGAAAACGAATATTTTTTTCTTTCTCCCACAAACAATCGACCGAAAATTTTATCCAGATTTTATTTGATATAATTTTGTTGTTCTTTCTATTGTAATGGCATTATGTTGCAACTTAAATACTGTCAAAAGTTAAATTTTTTAAAAGTAAATAGTCCGTAAACTTATTTTCTCTTAAGAATTGTTTCAATACATTAAACGCAATTTACACACATGTACACTGAATTTCAAAAGAGTTTGAACTAAAGATGTGTCGGATACTAAATTTGCCGGATACCGGATATCCGATAATAACGTGATACCAGATATGCGGCCGGATACTGGATATTCAGTACTAATTTCTATAGAAATTTCTATATTAACATTTACATAAGTAATACATTACATAACATTTGCCTTTATTTGCCACATTATGGGGAGCCAACTTTATAAAACAAATGTATTCTTTTAACACATATAGGTGTGTCAATTTACCTTACAACAGAATTTTTATTTCTCTTCTTATGGCTCTTGCAGACCAGCGCGATGCGCGACGTAACACGCGATATATAACGAGCGATATCCAATCAGAGTATTGGTATTCCGGTAAAACTGTACGTTCATTGGACATCGCGCGTCGCATATCGTGTATTGTGCTGGTCTGAGAAAGCGGGTTACTCTGGCTGCACTACCAATCATTATTGAATATAAATCTTCAGAAAGATTATATATTACAGAGTTAACTTAATAAAAGATAATTAGTTTGTTCTTAGAGAACTTTAGATTTCGAATCCTGCATTAATGACGTAAATATTCAAACTTATACTAATAAATTAATATCCGGTTATCCGACCGGATACTAATGAAATCCAGCTATTCGGCTGAATTGTAAAAAGATGGCTAGATAGACCGAATATCGGATAGTTGCCGGATATCCGGCACATCCCTAGTTTGAACACTTTTTGGTAAAAATACCGAATAAGAGACCCAACCTATAACCTTGACCTTAACATATGTTATCAATGTCCCTGAATAATATTTAACAAATTTTAAGCATCGCACATTGCTTGTGTTAAAAAATTAATTTTAAAGAAAGTTTATAAATAAAACAATTTTTACACACAGTATACATTGAAATATAAGCTGTACATATATATGCACGGAAGAAAGGTTCCGTCTCTTTCCACCTCTTTCTAAAAAAAGAAAAAAAACTAACCTAATCTAATATACCATTTATATTTTTGTTTTCTTTCTCTGTATATTTTATATTTTTATATTATTTCTCATTGAGAAGCTATATATAAAAATGTAAACCATGAGATATAAACAATAGGTTTTTTTTAGGAGGGGATGCAAAGGGAAAAACGAAGCCCCTCCCCCGCGCATATACGTGTTCAGTTTACCATATTTTAATGTACATTATGTGTAAAAATCCGTTTTCTTTATAAAAATTCTTTTGTTAATAACTTTTTAATAAACAATGAGTAAAGTCTAAAACCTTTTGAATGTTACTCAGAAACATATCATTAATAATATGTCAAGATCAAGTTTATAGGAGATGAGTCCCTTACCCGATATTTTTACCAAAAATGTACAGGATGGGTCAGGTTAGGTTTTGTTGGGAGGAAGGGCAGCGGAGCTTTTCCTTCGCGCATGTATGTATTGCTTACTATATTTCAATGTATACCGTATGCAAAAATTATGTTTAATTTATAAAACTTTTTTTATTAATAACTTTGATTACAACTTGTTATTTATTAATAAACAAATAAAGATTAAAATCTATTTAGAAGAGTAATATGATAAGGTCAAGGTATGTCAAGGCCATAGAAGCTGAGTCCCTATTCAGTATTTTTACCCGTTTATTTTTTGATGTGTTTTGAAACACAGCCGATAGTACAATGAGAGAATTTATTTCTTATTAATTCTCAGAAGTTCTCTCACTGGACTATTGTGTTTTAAACTGAAATGAAAAAAAAGCATTTAAACCGTCTTGAAACCTAGTGTACAATTAAAAAAAAGATTAATTGAACTGAGATATAATTAAAGTCACAGTTAGTATTTGCATATATCACAAATATAAAAGTAAGTTCCGGTATCATTCTAACGATCAAACTATTCTTGCATTTTTAATGAAAAACTAACAGACGATAAAACAGACTTTTCGAGAAATTAATATGTAATTGATTATGTAAAATACATAATTTTTGATAACCCCGATTGAAGTATACGGAGTAACACAATTAACCTATAAATAGAGCTGACAATATTGTATGCTCTATATTTCTCTTTGTGCTTCTTGGTTAAATTTTTGAAAAATAAAATGGTTAATCTTTTGTTGTCACACTTATTTTTTCTGTTTAGTTTGGCACACTGAATTTGTGAGACTCAGTAACTTTTCCGATATGCCCTTATTTAAATATTTATAAATGTGTTTATCTAAGAAATAGATATAACAGTAAACAGATATGATAGTTTTGAATGTAAAAAAAAATAAATTCGAAAATCTTGTCACGTTCATAACTTTTAAAATAAATAATTTCAGATATAAGAGAAAAAAGGCACTATTATAAAATATAATTATAAAATTATAAAATTTTACAAAAGTAAAACATTTTACGCGCTTTAAAGAAAGAATTCTATATTTATATATGCAATAATTCAAAATTCAATAATTATGGGATTTTTAAACCGAGAATTACAAGAAGTATAAACATATCTCAGATAATACATTTCATTTAATAATGTTGGTAATAGTGGCAGTAATGACTCCAAATCTCAAAGCCAATTTTTGCAACTTCTTAATAAGCTAATAGTTAAATCTGTTGTTTAATTTGAACGTAAAACAAAGATAAACGCATGATTTAACTGAGGTTTATTTAGAAAAATCAGCTCTTAATAACCTTCAGTTTTTATCTTTTCGTTCTTAAGAGATTGTTCGTCCTCTCCGATCTCGTGGATTACTGCAGATCACAGATAAGCTGCAGCGGTTTGTGTTGATATATTCGTAACTTCAAAGCTTCAACATTCATGTGAATTTATTTAGCTATTGTAGTTTTTATGATTATTACCAATCTTTGTTTAGTCAAACATCCATTTTTGTTATTTTTATTTCAAAAGAAGAAAAGAAAATTCACAAGATCGAAAATTAAGTCTGAGAATTATGTTTTACTAATCTAATAATATTATGAAGTTGTTTTTTTAATAAAACTGATACTCTCTGATTATTTTTAATTATTCAGATACAAAAACTTAAAGTTAAAATTTTAATAGCAGGAATTGATGGAATTGCTGATGAAAGTTGTGGGATACGATCGAACCTCACCTTGTGGTTAACGTTCCAAAAATCGGGCCTTATCATTGTCGGATAGATTAATTTGACTCATAAATGCCAAATTAAGAGTCAACACTAGATACTAAGCTAGGGCGAAGCAATCGAAATGACAGTATATAATTTCTTCTAAAAATTATTTAAATTTATAACAGCACATTTTATATTTTTATATAATTGGCAATGAATAAAACTAAAAAGAAGGAATAAATATTTTTCTCCTTGTACAACGCACTTTTCTTAAAATATCTATCATTTCGATTGTTCTGATAAAAATAAGTTGTTAATCACCGGTATTTTTAATGTTGAATAATCTGAAAAATTAATATTGACTCCAACAACTCTAACGTATCACATCTCAAACTTCCAAGAACTGACGCGCGAATCGCCAATTTGATAACTCGCTCCAAACGTCGTCGGTTTGTCGCACGATATGTTACATAGAAACCAACCTTTACTAGATCGGGACTGCTCCTGAAAGTTTTCCCGCAGGGACTGTAATACGACACGTCGCCTTTTATCACTCCCGTCTTTCCCAGTCCCCTGATAACTGTTTCGCGTTTCCAGCCGCGCTCCAGAGGCATCTGCAGGTCTCGCTCGCTGGGTTTGAGCTTCCTCCGCTTCGCGCTGGATGTGCCCTCTACGTTGTCGTCGTCGGTGTCTGTGACAACGTCGGTGTTGCTACCGCTCTCGCTGGTCACGTCCATATTGCTCTCTTCGCCCGAGACCTCCAATAATTTGTTCTTCATTTTTTCCTGTAAAGATCGCTATATAGGGAGAATGGTTTTAGTTACGAAATCATAAGCGAACGAAAAGGAAATGAAACGTGGCTCCCATGTGAATCGGTCGAGGCGCTCTCCTCTTTTCTTCTTCTTAGTTTGTCCCCGTTGACAAATTATAATAATACTCCGCTCAACAAAGGTATATAATGATATTAAAATTACACACATATATATATGTGTGTAATTTTAATGTATGTATATATATATATATATATATATATATATATATATATATATATATATATATATATATATA
>NW_022639630.1:528805-550827 GCF_010583005.1 Odontomachus brunneus | reverse complement strand
TAGAACGGTCAACTTAGTTAAGAATCAGAACAAAGGAGGAAAACGATACTTCGTTAAAGCAGAATATGATCACAACGTTAAAAAAGCAATGTCGCGAGTGATACAGTTCGAAAAAGTTTGTTACTTCCGAAAGAAATATCTCGAGCTCGAGATCTCTCGGTCATCCTTTCGCCTTTACCTGATTCTTATCGTCACCCTGGCCGGTGGCGGAGGCGTGCAACTGCGCCGCCAATATATTCGACCTCAGCAACGACACTTGGTGAGACAATGGCACACTAGGATCCAAGGTCGGAGTAGGCTTGATCCCGAGGGCTCTGCTCTGAGCCAACAGCGAGGCGACGGTATTCTTCTTGGGTTTCGACACGCCGCGGCCAAGATTCCGCGGCCTGCCGTCCTTGTGATGCGTTGTGCTCGCGCTCTCGCTCTCCTCGCTACCGCTACTCGGCCGCTGCGGCGAGTCCGCGGCGGCGAACAGCTGCGCCAAAGAGGGACTAGGCGACGCCGGTACAGGCACCGAATTCTGCGGCACTCTTCTCGGTTTGGGTCCGGGCTTTCGTCTCGCTGTGTCAATCCGATAAACATTGTTAACTCGACGGTGATCGAAAGCGAGAACACGGAAATTCGCGGGAAAATCGCGAGTTCTAACAGGAAAGAATAGGGGGTAGAATCTATTAGACGCTTTATAGCATTCTAACTATACATATAATGAGACAATATTTAATATAGTATTAGGTTGGTGCAAAAGATTTGTCGTGTTTGTTAAGTAAATGAAGTTAAGTAAAAAGTAAAAAACACAATTATTCAGTTTCGGAGGTTAAGAACACTGATTAAAAAAATATTTGTTACATGGAATTTTTTATGTGTTTTTTAACACATTTTATGTATAGAATTCAGAAATAAATTAAAAATTTCTCAACCACACACACATTCAGAGTTTTTTTTTTATATAACAGTCATCTGAACTTTAATACATAGTATATGAGACATCACACGTAAAAAAAATTCGCAATTCGATTTTATTTAAAAAATTTTTTTAAAGTATTATCAATATTAAATATCTTCTACATATAAAGTTCCTTTATTTATATATTATATCTATATATAATTGTCTCTAAAAATAATATATACATTTGCAATATATTTATCTATAAAAATTCATAAGAATTAACAATTTTTCTCTTTTTCCACGATTTCTCTCAAATTACGCTCAAGATATGATAAAAACTCATATATATTTTATTTAAAAAAAAATCATACAAGTCAAATAGAGTAGAAAATCACTAGCTTCTACATCTTAAACAAATGTTTATAGAGTTATATATAGAAAAAATCAATATTTTTTTATATTTAAATATCACATTACTGGGAAATCCTGGATAAAGAAAAAATTTGCATTCTTTAATTTAACATAAAACTTATTATATAAATCACATAATTTGATTCATGTGATAAAAAAGTTGTTTTATAGACTATTTTTATGGATGAAATGAAAACCGACTTGATATTTTTGTAAACATCGAACAAAGTTCTCTCTAACAAGGTCCTTCTTTTTGCTTTTAATACCTAAACTAACCTAATATAAAGTTATATTTTTCAAATTATCTGTATTTTTTTCTCTTTCCTATCACTTTTCAATTTTGTTGTCTATATTTTAATCTCATTTTATTTTATTCTATAACTAAATGGATTTCCAATTAATAAAAATTCTAGTTAATTAAAATAATAATTAAATCATTATTATCCTAGTTATATATATTATTATATAACTGTTTACACTAAAAACGGCTTTGAAGCCTATAAAGCGTCTAATGGATTACAACTTGGAACAGACTTAATTTCGATTCTAAAAGAACATCTCTCTCGGCTTAAAAAGTTTCGCGCGAGCCGAAGAGAGAATTAAGATTACAGAAACAAAGAAGACGTTCCGATTCAACGAACGACCCGAGAATAACGATTACCGCGCATCCCCGGTAATCGACGATTACCCGGAAGTCATCGGCCCGGTATTCACCTCGATTACGGCGATCGATCCCGAGTTCAATCGGCACGCGTATTCCGATCGATCCGAAAGACGGTACGAAAAACGTGAACGGCGAGTGACCTGTTCACGTGCGCGAGAACAACGCTCCTCTTCTTTACCGTTCTATTTGCCGAGCAATTTCCCTCGTCGAGTAAAAACACACGGCGCTTTTACGCCACAATGGCTTTAAAACGGTAACGACCGGAAACAAGCCGCCGCCGCGGTGCACAGTTATACTTACACGTTCGATCGGAGGCGAGTAACGATTGGCTTAAATTACTGAGCTGACTGAGCGGCTGACTACCAGAAATCGGCGAGCTACTGCTCGTCGTGGCGGGCTTTAGGGAGAGATTTAGGGGCGCGTCCGAGTCGTTGACGTTGTTGGCGTTACTGCTGGTGGTGTACGCCGTGGGCGCTGAGAGAACCGAACCGTTGGTCGAATGGGCCGGCAGCTTGATCACCTCCACTCGATCCACCGAGTCTCGGTACTCGTTCGAGTCGGTCTGGAAGGTAAAGATCGAATGCTAACGATTACACGCGATGCATGGCCTAACGGCTTTTCCTACGGCGACTAAATGAACATTCGAATGCACGTTATCATTCGTTGCTTTTTCTACTGTAGCTTTTTGGTCCAAGAAAGCAACGGATACATGGATTGCGAAATGATGTTAACCCCTTTAAGGTCTAGTGTATACAAGGTGTCCCAGATTCTCCCCCACACTTTTTGTGGAAACGTAGAACGGATTGAGATGAGCGTAAAAATCCCATACTGTTTTGCGATATTCTCAATAAATTTCGCGGTATTCATTAAAGAAGATTGGTGAGTGATCACGTGTAATATGGTAGATAAGCTGAAATGACGCTGTTGTATACTTACATTATACATTAGGTAAAATCAAACTGAACAAAAAGATCCTCTACTATTTTGCAAATAACCACATAGATTTTTAGATTATTAATTAGAGAAGATTTGTGTATTATTGCGTACAATCATATAATAATTTTCTTTCATTAACTTTTAATAACTAAATATCTACGTGGATTATTTGCAAAATAATAAGGTGCTTTTTTGTTTAATTTGATTAATGTACAAGCACACAACGTCAACTCCATATCATTTTACCATATCGGGTAAAACTACGATTTCCGGAGCGCCAAGTTTTGACAGCAGATTCTGTATTTATAAACAATTATAAAGAAAAGTGAAAAGGTAATGAATGTGGCTATCTGCTTTATTTTAGGAGATATAAGGGTTTTTAGTTGCAAATTTAGAAATCAACGACATATTTTTGTTATTTGCAGACTATTTTCGCGTTATCCAGAATGCACCACATGGAGGTATAATCTTCGCCTTACTAATCTAATGAGTCTACAATATATTAAAAATGGATACTGAAAAAACTAGCGAGGCCTCTACGCAAGGTAGAATGTATCATAAATATATCTATTAAATCTTCGCCTTACTAATTGATGAACCTACAATATAAAAATGGATATTAAAAAGATTAGCGTTTATGTAAACTAGGACGTATTACGAATAATTCTAAAAAAGATTATATGTGTTTGAAATGCTCTATAGAATTTCATTTTTCTTTTTATAAATGTTACTTTTGCATTACCGGGAGGCTTTGCTCCCTGTACTCCTTTTGATGTCCTTTCTCCCATATTAAAAATCGAAAATAGTCTAAAACTAATAAAAACATATTTACGTCAATTTTGAAAATCTCAACTAAAAACCTCTATATCTTGCAAAATAAAGCTACTTATCATTCTTTAACTTTTGTTTATAATCGCTTGTAGATGCAGGATCTGCAGTCAAAACTTGGCGCCCCGGAAATCGTAGTATCCCCCATATCGCGTGTAATCATTCACCAATCTTCTTTAATTAATATCTCGACTATTGTTACGAATATCGCAAAACGGTATAGAATTGTTATATTCATCAATCCGTTTTACGTTCCCATAAAAATTGCGGAGAAAAATCTGGGACACGCTGTATAATCATTTACATTCATTACATTTTTTATACTGGCAAATTTTTTATGTTTTTGTGTATTTAATGTTTTATCGATATAATACTATCGATATCTTCTAGATAAAGCTATATTCTTTGTTCCAACTCATAAAATAGTGATTTTCTCGTTGAAGGAACCAATATAGCGATCATATGCAAAGCACAATTGTTCGAAATTATCTAAGGTTTTTCATGAAATAAAAGTAAGCAAATTTTATTTTTTTAATTTTCTATCAATGCTTCAAAATAAAAAAATAAGATTTATTAAATTTTGTACCCAAGACACACACGTATAAATTTTAATATACATAATTATGTATATTCAGAAAACTGCGTACTTTTTAACAGTTGATTTTATACGAACCACAACACTCTTTCATCAGAAGCGTCTTTCAAGATTTATTTTATAAACAAAAACATTTTATTCAAAAGATGCCTGAGCCTTTAAAAGGATAATATTATTTTAACTTATTGACTGTCACGGCAATCATCGGTGGTCTCCCGTGAGACAAATCACCTCATATGATAATAAAATTAAAGTAGAAAATTCGTTTAATTATACTATATAATACATTTCGTATATAATATAGTTATTGCGAATTTGTCATCACATACGAATATAAAGATGTGTGACGGCATAGTGTGTGCTACTGTAGTATTATATAATCACAAGTATATGAAGCACGTTAATTGGCATGGTGGTTCACCACTATGAATAGAAGATGGTTTACTACACACCAAAAAATATATAGAAAAATATATACTGCATTCAAATAAATATTATTTATTTTAAAAGGAGATTCTAAATAGACGAAAAAATAGAAAATTTTACCAATTTTTTTTCATAGAAATGAATAAAGATATTAATATAATGGTTTAACAATATTACTTATCAATGCTTTAAGCATAAAAAAATATTTTGTTATTAGAAAAATTGAAATTTAACCATCCAGATAATTTTTTAAATATTTTATTATATTTATATAAATATAATTTTTTAAAAACATCTTTTTATCTAACAAAGATAAATACTACATTCAAACTAATTCTTATATTAATATCTTTATTCATCTCTTAAGAAAATATTTGTAAAAACCTGTTGAGCATTGAAAAAATCAGTAAAAATCTGCGTGGCAGTCAAAGTTAACGCATTATATGATTAATATACCGAGTGTCCCACAACTGATAGAACACCCGTTAGAGGTAGGTAGGGGGTGAAATTTGGAACTGAAAGTTCCTCTTCCATTTTTGGATCCGAAACAATTAGTTAATGAGATATTAATTAATTAAGTCTACCAATCCGCCCCGAGTGAGCGCTCAGGGCTCAGGACGCGGTGGACTCCTTAGGGGCCCTGCTTGTCCACGTTGTTAAGGGTTTTGCTTTTTCTTCCTTTTTTTATATCATAGAGAAATAAATAAGGATAAATGAGTGAGTGAGTGAATGTGTGGATGGGTACTTGATCGGGGCTAGTGGCAAGTTTTCAATGTATGGGGCTGATGTATTTTTGTATGCGGTTATGAGTGCATGGATAATTTGAATATTTTTAGTGCAAGTGGGCGGAGTAATTGCACTTTATGTGCCGGAGGGGGAGGGCATGTGTGGTATGCTTCCTTCAAGTGTGCGGATGACTTAAAAGTTTTCTGCATGTCGGTGGTTAAGTATTGTAAATGATTTTAATGTGTATATACAAAAAGGAGAGAAAAATAGATAAGCAGAGCTCCTGAGGAGTCTATGGCGTCCTACATCCCTGACTCACTCAGGGCACTAAGGATTGGCAAATTTAATTGATTAATATTTCACCAACTAATTGTCGGATTCAAAAATGGAAAAGAAACTTTCAGTTCCAAATTGCACCCACTACCTATCCCTAACGGGTATTCTACCAGTTGTGGGACACCCTATACACATGAATTATATGCTTACAATAATACAAATGTCACTATAATATGGATGGTCAAAAAACTCAGAGTTATGAATTAGAGTAAATATGTTAATGAACTTTTCGTGATTTTCCAGATGGGTCCGAAGTTCGAAATCGCGGTAATATTCGAAAAAACGTACCCCCGTGCGATTGTACTTTCTCGGCTCCATTATTAACGATGTAGACGTCGTGTTCGTCTGATGCCCGCTGAGGGCAGGAACAGGCGGCGGGTGTACGCTGACACTGGGAGTGTCCAAGGATATTGTCTTCTTCCTGCCGCGATTCGTCGTCCCAGGTACCTTCGGGCCGACTATACTCGACGTATACTTGATGATCTCCGTGTCGGGAGGTAGACGCACACCTCCCAATATACTGCTAGGATCACTAGAGAAGAATTCATCCCCATGAAATATATTTTTTTTCCTTATCGATTTATCCGTATTCTTTCTTTTTTCTTATTATTCAACAATTGATGACATAATCGCGTATGTGAAATTTAAACCGTAACTTCAATTCAATAATCAAACTTCACCGAAAGCTTGTAAGAAAGATCGGTACATAGATCGACGAAATAGTCTTAACACGTCAAGTTTTACCATTCTAGAATTTTCTCATGAAAACTCCATCTTCCAAGAATTTCCATTCTAAGTTCTAAAGAATGATATAATTTTAATAAAATATTTTAATAAAATTTTAATAAAATGTATAGTATAATATGATATATAATAAATAAATGTATTATACGTGAAATGTGTATGAGATAAATGTATAATAAATAAATGTACAGTAAATAAATAAATATATGATTTATGATAAATTTATAATAAATGCATAATTTAATGACATAATGTAAAGTATAACTTTATGCGTTAAGCAGATCTAAAGCGTATATTCAAATGAAACATGTACCTATCAAATGTACATGGCATAAAAGTTAATCAAACTAACAATACGTAATCGAAATTCTAATAATTTTTACTGTATCTGTATTTAAGAGAGATTTAATTATCTGTATTTTAGAGAGATTTAATTATAAATTTATATTGTGTGTGTAGTATACATAGAACTTTTATAATACAACAAATTTCTTCTAATTTGACATATTTGTATACAAAACAACAGTTATAAAAAACTGTCATAATAATAAAAAAAATACTTAAGCATATTTTAATAAAATTCATACAAATTTACTATCAGATTAACACAAATTTTGATCTTTCGATAAGAAAATTCATAAAATCGACAATATATAAGTAAAAATATTATTTCTACTCATATATTAATTGAAACAACACAACACAGATATGATAAGTTAGTGCCAAATCTGAGAGAGAGACAAATAACATCATACTATTATTTTTATATTTATTTCTATTTTTATTTATGTTAATATAATATCTATGTATTTATAATTCAAATTAAATGAAACTGATCATTAATCAAATACAAGATCACGTCGTGTTTATATTTTTTTTCTCATAATTGGTATCAGTGTATGTGAAGCTAACGTCTCATTTCGTGAAAATTCACAAACAATTTAAAATTCCGTCTTTCTTTTTAATTAGTTCTAGAGTTCCTGATAGACTAAACAAATAGTTCTGTTCATTAAAGCAGAAAAAATCTGTCCAGATAAACAAAGACGCCAGCTTCACGCTGCATCTCAATTATTCTAAGCATGTTTGCTGCTATATCATACTAGATTTTGCAAAATCTATAATTCTAGAAGAGTTCTATATAGAATTCTGTTGTATAAAAGCAAAAATAATTACAAATAAATAAAGATAAGCAGCAATGATGTAATGAGCATACATATTGATAAATTAGTCGAAATTTCAGAGTTCTGACCATTTTAAAAGAGTTATCGTATAATCCTTAGCATATTAAAGCATTTCCTAAAGAGTTCTGAGCACTAGCAAAATGTTGTACAATTTTTAAATAAATTTATACTATCCGAGCGCCTTGTACTTAATGAGAATAGAATGAGGCACCAGTCGAAATCTCGGAATTCTATCCATCCCAAAAAAGTTTTCGTATAGTTCTCAGCATGCTAAAGTATCTCTTAAAGAGTCCTTGGAAAGAATACAGTGGATCTTAAAATTTACTCTGAAATATGTTATTTTAAGGACAGAAAGTTGTTTTAAATCACTCTATTTAATACAATGCTATACCTATAGAAAGAAAATGAGAACTCCGAGACACCGGATGACGTCTTACACTATTTTCTCTAAGTACAAGACGTTCAGGCGATATTAATTTATTTAAAAATCGTACAACATTGTTAGTGCTCAGAACTCTTTAAAAAATATTTTAACATGCACATGACTATATAAAAAATATTTTAAATAAACGAGAATTCCGAGATCTCGACCAGCGTTTCACTCTATTTTCATTAAATACAAAGTGCGTGGGCGGTTTTAATTTATTAAATCATACATCGTTAAAGTATTCATAACACTTTAGAAAATTCTTTAATATGCTACAAACTATAATTATATAAAAATTATATATAATACGAAATAATTTTAATTAATAATTATAATTAATAAAATTATTATAATTAATAATTATAATTAATAATAATAATATACGAAAATTCTTTTAAGATAGCTAGAACTCCGAAATTTAAGCTAGCATCTCATCCTATTCTAAGTGTATATATAAAGCGTTTCAGCGATATTATTTTATTTAAAAGTGATACAACATTGCCAGTACCCAGAACTTTTTATAAAATGCTCTAGCATGCACAGGATCATACGAGAAATACTTTAGATAAACGAGATTTCTGAGATCTCGGCTAGTAGCTCAACCTATTTTTTTTTTTAGGTACAAAGCGCTCGGGCATTATTAATTTATTTAAAATCGTACAACACATTGCTAGTGCCCAGAACTTCTTAGAAAATACTTTGATATGCTGAGGATTATGACAATTATTTTAAAATAATCAGAACTCCGAGATTTCGATTAGTTTAACAACCCAATATTTATTATATTATTGCCACTAATCTTTATTTATTTATAATTATTTCTTCTTGTTTTTACAGCAGAACTCTTTACAGGACTCTTTTAGAACTATAGATCTTGCAAAATCTAGCATGACAGTGAAACTCGTTTAGAACAAACTGAGGTTCAGCATGAAGCTGGCGTCTCAGTGTATCCGAATCTATTTTTTCTGCTTTAATGAGCAGAACTATTTATTTAATCTATCAGGAATTCTAGAACTAATTAAAAAGGAAAACGGGACTCTAAATAGTTTATGAATTTCTGCAAAGTGGGACGCCAGCTTCACACACACTTGGTATTAACATGAAATGAGTTTTAGAAATTTATCTTGTCACTTTTAAAGTATTCAAAAAGTTTTAAAATAAAAAGGAAAACAATTAAATATTATGACATTTACGAATTTCATTTAATATTATAAAATTATTTTTCTAGTCATTTTAAACGATTTTATTAATAAAATACAGATTGAGAGTAATAGCGCCGAAACATTCTTAAGACTATTATGCCGATCTATGTTGTAGTCAGTGAAAGAAAAATTGCAACACTGTTTTTTCAGTGAATTTTACAATGTACCTGTATCTAACAAATTTTTTTTAATTAAATTCTTCGAAAAAATTTTTTCTGCTGTATACCGGATGCGTTCTAAAGTTCATCGGTGTGAAAGTGTTAAGATCTTTCTGACCACTGACTATTCGTTCACCAGGAAAGATTCTATTCCGATCGCAAAGTCGCGTCTCTCTCGCGCAGAAGCATCGCGGAATCGACTTCGTGAGTGTGTCAACTGGCATATTCACCTTCCTTCCTTGGCGGAACTGTTGCGACGTGAGAGAAGGCGCAGCGTGAAAATACAATTTCGACAGGAGTTAAACGACACGATCCGCGAAATTCGGTGGCGTCGGTAACGGCGTGTACTTAAGCATGCAGATGAGAGGAGGGGACTAACTGACTGCCTGAATCTCCCTATCTTACCTGACGACATTCGTTTGCGAATTTGGCGTGCTGCTGACGGGGGTGTTGTGATGAGAGGACGTCACCGGCGCTTGAGTGGACACCGGTAGACTGCTGCTCGTCATACTCGGAGTCGTCGAGCTACTACTGCTGGCTGGCGTCTTGTGACTCTTGCTTGACTTAGCTGTTCGGTCGTGGAAACGGACGGTGCGATTACAAACTCGCGTTCTGCCGCTTCGACCCGATCCCGGTATTGCTGTCGGAAAAGTCCGCGTTCGTCTCTTTCTTTCTCTTTCTCTCACTCACTCCCTCTCTCGGCTCGGCGATCGTCGACTCGATCGCGCAGGTGGGACAATCGTAATCTTATGTGTCTCGAGAGTTCTCCACGTCGCAGGAAGATAGGTAAAGAAAAAGGGAGAAAAAAGCACGCGACTAAGGGCAAATCTTGAGAATTTTAGAGAATTTTACTTTCCTTTCTTTTTTTCATCGATCGTGAACGACAAGTCGCGAGAGCGGAAAATAAAAATTGACGATGTATCCTTACGGGGAGACAGGCTGCCAAGTTTTCAACGTTAAAAAGAGATAATATGGCATCTAAAAATACACCGTTGTCTGACTATTCCGAGCGCGCGGAGTCATCGACGCAGCTAATTCTGAAAGGACTCCGGGTGGCGATCGAGGATTAAGCCGTAACGTACGAACGCGGACGTTTCTCGAGCATCGCGCGCCGACGTCGATCGTGTTGCTACTTACACTTACTGGACTTGTGGGACGAGAGGGACGGGGGATTAAGTAGAGAGGCGGGATAGGGCGGCAGGAGGCTCTCGGCACCGGGTGGAAATCCGGGGAGTCCTGCCGCTCCTTGTAGCCTCGCGATGTAGTCCTGCGCCGCCAGATGAGAGGCCATTGTCCACCATGCTGCGCTCGCCGGATTGATGCCTGCAACGTGAACAATCGGCGTCCGCCGTGCCATTCGGCTCATGTGAATCCGCCGTTCGGTATGTAAAAGGAGAAGAGAAAAAGAAAAAAAGAGAGAGAGAAAATAAAAGGCGGAAAAGAAAACATCAGTCTTAAAAAGCACGACCCCTCGCGGCCGATTCGATCTTGACCCTAGAAATGTAGTGTAACTCTTATTCATATTGAAAAAAATACTTAAGCTCCCTCTCTAATACTTATTTCATCATCTAATGAAAAAAATTCAAATATTTTTTTTCTGCAAATAGATATTACTTGAACGAGTAAAAATTACTTATACCTATCCAGATAGTACGTAAATCTGGCGGCAACTTTACCAGTGGATTTTTAAAGATTACGTCCTTTATGAGTGGTTCATATGGAGGAACTCATATTTATTACATAAACTGACGAAATAAAAATACGAGAAGGGTGATCAAAATCTGCTCAAAACAATGTTACATAAGATGTAATATAAAAATGTAAGTGTAATTTTTAGTAAATTAATAGCTTTCTGCTAATTAATGTAACAAAAGTTTATATTATTATATATATAATTTTAATGATTAATTAAATACGGTATATTTGTCACACGTTGAATGCGATGAGGGTCTTCGATGACCGGCACTATGATACTGTAATGCCTTATTAATTTATCGCAAATGCTACTGTATATTAAAGTTCATTAATACTTTTAATATTTCCTTTAATATTTGCTATTAATTTATTATTAAAATGCAGTAAATTATTGTAACAATTCAAATAAATGAGCAATAATAAACCAATGAAATAAGCTTGCAAATATATGCATCAATCGTATTTATTTATCGTAATCTTTGAATTGTTTGGAGTAAAATTTCAATAGAATGACAGCCGAGTCACTCGAGTTTGAGTGACTTTTCACTCATACAAGGTAAATATTCCACTCTGAATCAAAAAAATATTTTCGCTCAAAATTGAAAAATGAATCTAATATATTACACTGTTACAGTATTACTGTTACATAAATGTTTCAATCGATTAGAGTGAATTTGTTCACTCAATCGTAATCACATAAGATTACGATTAATGTATTCATTTGTACGTAGTTAAAATCTACATTTTTTTTAAGCTAAATTAAAGCTTAAATTTTCACTTTACAATTTCAAGTGATTTCTTTATTATCGCTTCGAGTGAAGATACTGTCACTTATCACTCATTTTGTGTGAGATTTCGCTCCAATAAACTTGAAGAGTAACGTAAAACACTCAATTATTGACATCTTCCTTAGCCGTTGGCGAATTTTCTTTTGCAATCAGCGACATTTGCTGGTTTTAGTTGTTAAATTCTTTTTTGTCAAACTAAATTAAAATTGTTAACATATATCGATGATTGCAAGAAAAACCAGGTTTTTCCAGAGTATCAATAACTAATGTATGTTTTTACCAAAGCCAATTAAATCTTAGCCAGAGTTTAAGTCTTTAAATAGAGTTTAAACTCAAATTAAAATTTAATCGACGTTGGTAGAAATATACATAAGGGATATGTCAGTATTTGGGTGTTCCGCCTTATCTTTGATTATTCGAGCTTCCATTATGCTTCGGAACGATCAATGAAAATTAGCGTGACAGTCAACATGTGTCAAATCGTGCTGTAGCGAGGATCTAACGGCGCACATGTCCGTTACGTACGTTTCTCTGTACTCGCGCACATGTCGCGTGTCGACGAGCCAACTAACGATCCCAAATTATCGCGAGATCGGCCTCGCGAAGAGACGCGCTTCCGAGAGGACACGCCGCGCGTAGTCGTTCCCCGACGTCGACGGCGACGTGTATAGTCGTGATAATCGATGAAACTAACAGAAGGGCTCCTCTCGAAGGAGAACGAGACGAAGGGGAGATAAGAGGGGTGAGATGGGGAAAATTGACTTACCCAGACTCGCGGCTTGACTGGCAGCTACGCTGAGCGTCCCGAGGCTACTGTGGGAATACGGGGGCGGGGGTGGCGCCGAAGCTGGCGTGTGGCCCCCGAAGCCAGGCGCTGAGCCCCCTCGGCCCAGAATAGCATAAGCCGATGGCAAATGGTGGGCCCCCAAACCGTAACCACCCGGCATCCCGCCGAAGAGCGACGACGCCGCGCTGTCGCCCCGAGGCCAATATGCTAAAATTAAAATCGTAGAACTGCATGAATGGACGGTAACGGTAACGGCGAAGGTGGTGGCGTAGAGTCGGGAGAGAGTGAAATCGCTGATGTAAAGTAAAGGTTATAAAATAAGTATATATAGGTAATATAGAAAAGGAGCTTATTTTTTTACACGGGTTGTTCCAGATTTGTCTCCGCAACGTTCGTAGAAACGTAAAATGGACTGAAGTGAACATAAAAGTCCCATACGTTTTGAGATATTCGCAATAATAATCGAATTTAATTTATTAATTAAAAAAGATTGGTGAATAATCACACCCAATATGGTAGATGAGCTGTAGTGGCGCTGTCTGTCGTTGAATGTCTGTACATTAGATCAAACTGAACAAAAAAGTTATCTACCATTTTGCAAGTAATTATATAGATTTTTAGGTATTAATTAAAAAAGATTTGTGCATTATATCGTGCAAAATCATATAACAATTTTTTTCATTAATAACTAAGAATCTACGTGGTTATTTGCAAAATGATACAGGACTTTTTTGCTCAACTTGACCTAATATACAAGTACACGATAGCACATATCGCCACTACAGCTCATCTATCATATTGCACGTCATCATTCATCAATCTTCTTTAATTAATAGCTCGACTATTATTACAAATATTGCAAGACGGTATAAAACCTTTATGTTCACCTTAATCCATTCTACATTCCCACAAAAATTGCGAAGACAAATCTGGGACATCCTATAAAGCACTGCACTCTGATGCCAACTGGTGGAAATTATTGCATTTGTTATGAAACGTAAAGCTATGCGTCAAGCAAGAAACATACATGAAGGTATAAACCATTTCCTACTTTCGTTTCGCCTGAAAATTAGATATTGTGACAGTCGAGTCGCTTTTACTCGTTTAAGGTAAATTCACTGATGTTTATATTCAATTTTTATGCTTTCAATATAGTTGTATTAATCATATTTTACCATTCAATTGCTATTCCTAATTTGCTTAATGAAAATATTATCGTGTAAAACGTGATGTAATATGGGCCATTGCAAAGCTATAATTAACAATCTGAAGAATTCATATAAAAATAGGCCAGATTTTCTTGCGTTTCATTCTGCATTAAATACTAATGTTATTTTTCCTTCATGTACGCAAAAGAGTGACAAAAATCATAGCAGTCTATAAATGTTACATTGGCCTTCTTTGCTTGTCCATACGTATTTGAGCAAAATTCTCAATGCTGTATTGCACAACCAAATTCTATAGATCTTTTAACCATAATATTCGATTTGCAGATCACAACAGAAAAACAGCAATCCTTTCAGTTAAGGCAACTATATAGGTTGGATCAGAACTAGTATAACTAAGAAGGAAGTGATCATACGCCTCAAAATAAATCAAAATAATTCAATAACTTTTCTCCGATTGAAGCTCCGTTTTCTAGAAAAATAAATTTGAAAATTTATCGAGAAAAAAATTACTTTGAAAAAGACATAATACATTCGAAGCAGTTCATAGTAACTTAATTCATAGAATACAACTTTACATACGGCAAAACGGCCAACGATACATGTTTCAATTTTCAACAATACTTGTAATTCAACTAAACAATCAATGTTTAAAAATAGTAATTTGGTTTATTTAACCTTGAGAGTAAACTGATAATTAATTCTTATTAACAAGCCATAACTAAAATTCTATCGCTTAAAGAAAATATATTGAGAAAAAGATGTTTAGCATTTTTGTAACTATAATCATATAGAGAAGTTATTATTATAAATTATGGTTAAGAAAACTTTTTTTTAATTAGACTTAATTAGTGACAATAATCTTATATGCATATTATTGCTACCATTTTCGTGTTAGAACAGTAATAAAATATTGGATCCAAAAGTAACTATAATCTCAGATCAACTATTTTCTTTCTGTTAGTGTAACTAGTAGTAGTAAAACCGAATTCGCCGAATTTCAGTCAAATATACTCGACAAATTTTCTAATTCATTTTTTTTTTTTAAACCTGTCAGTAACTTCCATCGGAGAAAAGTTACTAAACCATTACAATTTATTTTAAGGCGTAAAATTACCTTCTTCTTGATTGTACCACGAATTCTGACTCATACTGTACATGAAAATGTACTAATTGAATATTACGTATAAGACTGTTATGACTGTGAAAACTGTATAGATAAGCATATATTAACAGCAATTTTTAACGCAATATCTATTTAACTTGAATTCACATAACTTTCTTTCTAACTATAGAGAATGTGATTGTAGCAATCAGAACAATTTTTTCTGTATATATTTACTTTCTGTCTTTCTGTTTATTCTGTTATGTTTATTTTCTGTACAAAATATGCATTATATATTCTAATAAATAATTTCAATTTGTTAATATATAAAATAATCTGTCCAATTATTATAAACAATGTTTTTTCAAAAATAAAAAGGTTTGTGTTTTATTGATTGTTACTCACTAATGTTCTTTGAATTTTCTTAGAAATTCATATTTAGATAGAAATTTAGGGCTCTAAATACATGTAGTAGCCTACTGTGTTATTCTTAAACGCATAAGTGTGTAATTAGCTGAAATTCTTCTTATACGTCTTTTGAATTACGGTTTTAAATTGCGTTATTTAACACATATTTATAATGTATTAATTAAAATGTTATACATTTGAGCATGTTAAATGATGCGACTTGAGACAGTAAAAAACGTGTAAAAAGAGATTCATCCAATTACACGTTTATGCGTTCAAAAATAACACACTCAGATTTGCAGTGTAACCAAGGATGCTTCAAAATAGGCATGCCTTCATAAGGTCCAGATATGGTCAAGATAGGCAAATTTCTGCCTATATAAGAATTTCGCGAATAGGTCATAAATTGATGCTGACGTGGAAGCCCGTAACGAAGCTTGTGCTAATAAGATTTAATCATGCTACAAATTCAAGTGTATAATTTTTACACGTTCATGTGTGTAAAAACGTGTAATTACTTTTTACGCATTTATATAATGTAATTTTGTTGTATCTGTGTAATACGTATTTTATCCGTGTAAGTTTACAATATTTAAATGAGTACTTTTTACACATGTACATTAAATTACATGTTTAAAATGTAACTCAGGTATTAACCCACATTTCTTTCGACTTCTTATTTTTCTTACATTTCATTTATCTGTTATTATTCAAGTTGCATTTAAATTTGGAATATCTTTTATTTGACTTGTGAATTTAATTTGAAAGAGTGCAGCCAAACCGCCATAGGTATTTAGCCCCATTTTTTGTAAGTTTGAAAATGGTCATAATTTTGGTATTTTCTGAAAGCTTATTGCGAGTAGATTTGAAATATATAAGTATCAAAGTGGCGCTCTATATCATCATTTGGTATCTTAGCTATGGTCACAACCATGGTTTTGTAATTCCGGACGAAAACATCTGCGATATTACTATAAGAATTAACAATGATCAATAAAATATCTTATTTTTCTCATTTTTTGTCCATTTTTTATATGCATTGACCTATGGCGCCATCTCTTGGAAGTGAAACTCTTTTGGACCATTTTTCTCTGAAACGGTATGGAGCGCTACCTTGATACTTATATATTTGGAATCTACTCGCAATAAGCTTTCAAAAAAAAACCAAAATTATGACCATTTTCAAATTTACAAAAAATGGGGCTAAACTTGGCCGCTAAACTTTTAGATTTCTTTTATCGCACTTCGAATAACATGGCTTTCAATGGCTTGGTACGCCATTAGAAAGCTGAAATATGCATTTACATTGTAGCTTTGCTGATTGTTGAAAAAAAAAAAAAACATTGCATAATCGGTTCCATTATGCTCCTTTACATAAACAAATCGATGAATAACAATACTCAGACGGGACTTACTAAGTCGTGACACGGCCAAACGATGATATCGCGAGGAGTAATCACATCGTGTTTCAAAGGGTTTTCGGACAAAAATGATTCAACGAAAACGTACGCGGGCGAGATCGCGCGAACCGGAACTGTTGAATCGTCGCAGGCTACTCGGTTCGCTCGCTGCGATAAATATACCGACGGTCCAATTATAGTTATAAAATCGAGATGCCGATTCGGAGCTGCATTTCAGGGAAGTTCGAGATACGGAGATTCCTCGAGGAATTAATTTGTGACATGGGCGCGCGCACACACGCACACACACACACACACACATACACACACGTTGAGGCATACTCTAGCGCACAGTTCGGAGTCACGATAATTCGTCCGTGTTCGCTTTGGAAGCACTTCCGACGATTAAATTCGCGCGGAGGAACACTTCAAAATCTCGCCTTCGTCGTTTTCGTCGTCTCGGAAAATTAATCCACGACAAGCGAACATGAGAACACACACAGCTTTGTGATTTTTAATGCTTTTTACTTTTGTTCGTCGTAAACTGCTTCTCCCTCTAGATCGGGTCTGATTCTGTCCGTCGCGATATTGATTATCGCACAATTCTGTCGTATCGCGCGGACGCTTGTGCTTTGTATGTGTATGTATGCATGTGTGCATCGGCGGCTTGTATTGACTTTAGCATACCCGTTAATTCCTCGTGGTCATTTAAATAAATTAATTAATTAGCTGGAAACAATGTGTGTCATTCGTTACGCGATAATGTCGCACGTTAGTAGTAACGTTAGGCGATATATTAAGCTCTACCGTGCAGGATATTAATTTATGTATGCGTAAAAAAATAAAGGAACTTATGAGACTTCGAAGCGAATATGCACATAAATACATCACGCGACGAATAAATGCATCACTCATTCGCAGAGAAATGATTTCGTTACAAATGCATCATAAATGTTTGCAAAGAAGTGGGGATTGTTAAACATGTCGCGATAATTTTGCGGAATATTATTTCCGCCAACACGACATATAGTTTGCATATTCATTCTCGCAGGGACAGCATTTTCGTGATCGGCGCGCGTTGCCATACAATTGTTCGCATGCACACATTCTCGTCTGATTACGTTATTCTTGTCCACATATACCAGACATTATCGTCAGATTAAGCCTTCGTTAGCACACTTATACTGCAATTCTCAACATAAAATCGTAACACTCGTAACTTGTTTTCACAAGACTCGTAAGAACTTATGAATAGTTCTATGCGGGCCGTATGTCATATAACTCGTAAATATCTATTCTTTTTTTCTTTTTTTTCATAAACTATGATTTTACGATTTTACAATTTACTCGTATATTTGCTTAGAATTGTAGCATTAGTTTCTGTTAATTAATTTGGCTGAGTCTCTGTGAAACCAAATAACTTTTCTTGTATGCTTTTATTTAAATATCTATAAGACAGTGGTCGTAATTATAGATCATTCGAGTTTAAAATAACTTCCATTCATTTATATAAATTAATAAATCAAATATTAAAAACAACTATTAATGCCGATATAAGGCATCATAGTTTAAGCAAACTTTAAGATAATTTATTGTGAATTTAAAAAAATAATTAAGAATATTTATGCGTAAGGCTCATTTGTGCATCAGCAATTATTTCATTTTCCTATAATGAGTTATACGATATCCAATTTTATACTAATAATAATGTCCATATTCACATTATTTTCGTCTAGAATAATGGCGTATGTAGCACAATTGCTAATAGTTTCATAAATCTAAAGAGTTTGTAAAGCAATAATCTAGATTTTTTTCTGAAATATTAACAATGGTTGTGAATATAACCTATAGCACAAAAATATATATGAATATAACTTAAGATATAATTATGAAAAAAGGTAAAGAATATGAAAGAAATATTTTCCATATCTTCATTAGAATGTGTATTCTTTTTTTAATATATTAATAAACAAAGTTTGACTCGAAACAGAAACTCGACTAATGAAAGATAGTTACCTTAAATGTGTTTACAGATTTAAAAGTATCGGTATACAGATATAGTTTTGAAGATATAAAATTTAAAGAAAATAAATTTAAAAAAGAACCTAAGCCATTTTTATATTACTTCTAAACTCTTCGTAGCTAGTAGAACTTAGCTAAAATGCGAATTATGCGTTATTATTGCAAGACCAAAATATTTCAGACACAATCCTCTAAGTCAACGCTGTTCAGAGATAAACTGTTTGAAACATTGGAAAAGTGTACTAAATGGCATATTTTTATTGCAAGATATTAGAGTACTTGCAGAAAAGACAAATAACATTTTCGTTTCATTAGAATTATCAAACAAGGAAACTTAACTTCGATTCCGGCAGACTTTTCAGCAAAGGAGATATCAGACTTTTAATAATCTCTCATTTCTACATCTCATTTCTACGTGCGATTTATCGGAAGCCGCGAGGGACCCAAAATAGATAAAATTTTTTGTTGCAATTATTATTTTTAAAATAGATAATTCGAGATTTAAAAAAGAAGATAGTATATTGATTGCACTCTTTCCAGGGCAATCAGTGAAAATGGTATTGATTGAATCAATAACAGTATAGCACTAGTAATTAATAAGTATTTACTGATTTTCAGTGGAAATATCGCTATCTTGTTAGTTCGTCTTACATTTCACTGATTTCCGTCAATAGAAGTAAGATTTCACTGCAAAGTCAATAATATAGAAATGCATTATTTGCAATTTTCACAAGGATACATAGTTTGTAAACTGCAAATTGCATGTTGCAAGAAAGTAAAAAAGAAGGAATATAACAGTATTAATCATAATAATATTTCATTAAAAATGTAAAAGCAGTAATGAAGTGACTAATATACATTATACCAATATTTGTTGCATATCTAATGTTGTTCTGTTATTTCAATGTTTGCCAGTAAATATATTATAATATTCCGTAAATCCTATAAGGATACATTGTATAAGCATTAGTCTTAAGAACATCGTTACAGCCATTGGAAGTACCACGTGCCGCTCAATCGTCAAAGTATCGCTTAGCGTAGTTAAAACATAAATCTTGCTTTGATTCGAAAAGAGGATACGCTTGGAATGTATGTTAACAATTTTCGGTTTCCAACAATCACGAGATATAGGAAAAATTAGGAATATTTTTTTAAATATTTTTTACCGTATAAATAATTTTTAAAGTAATCTTTATAGTATACTATCGAAACGCTTAAAGTTTTGTTCGAAATCACAAGTTTACTAAAGTGACTTCCTTGGCAAATGATGTAGTTTATTTTGAATCTTCTAAGGTAAATTACTGCATTTATATCTGTGATCATCAGTAAATATTCATTGTTTCTCAGTGATTGCCCTGAAAAAAACATATAGAAAAAAGAAAAGAATTTTGCATGCTTTAAAAAAAGAAGATAACCAGGTATCCATTGAATTTGATAAGAACTTTACTTGCCGATTTATAAAGGTTGCATCTATGAGTTCTTTATGAGTGGTTCATAAAGTACTTATATTTATCACATATATTATAGAATGATGAAATAGAAATACGAAAAGAATGATTTAAAATGTACTCAAAACAATATATCATGTAATATGAAAATAAAATGTAATATGAAAATCTGAAAGTAGCTTTTAATAAATTTGCAACTGCATCAATACAACAAAACATTTATGTTATTGCATGATGTAAATTTAATGATTAATTCTGTATAATCTTGCAATGTAATTAAAACAATTGTGAAGTTTCCATCATCAACTGTTTTATGTGTCATCGTGATAATCATGAAAGTCTACATTCTGATAATCTGAAAACTCTACATTCATATATGTGCAATAATGGAAGACATAGCGACTGTGATTCCAGTTGTTCGCTTGGGTTAATGTGACCCACGAGTGCCAAACTGGGATTAATAATCGCATGATAAAAGATCGAATTCTTTAGAAAGAGAGAGTACACGTTCTTAAAGTAGCGCGAATAATATGTGTACACGCACACGCGTATACGCAAAAGTTCAAAGATTATTCATAAAAACTAGTTTTCATTCTTTGCGGCCAGTTCGTAATTAAAATAACTGTCAAACTATATTATCATGTTAACGATTATGCGAGAGAAATATAACACTGACAATGAAGTGGCTCTCGCAACACGAGAACGGATAAGTGATATAATTGACTAAATCGTGCATGCACGTTATAATTTTAGAAACTAAGTGCATGCGCCTAGTAGTATAGGCGCGATGAAAATAATTCACAGAAGCCAAGAACTCGTTATGATAATATCAATCGTACAGACGTCAGCAAAAGCTAACGATTCGTCGGAAGCGAATCGCGGGAACTCGCGGTTGTGAACTTGAGTTACGAGTGAGGAATGTAAATTTCGATCATATTTTTTTCGCTATCGCGCGGTATCCTCTCTTAAAAGACGACGAGATTTCACGACGTGTCGTGAAAGCATCGTCGTTCGCGAATATCACGGCGATCGTCCTTAAAAATTCATGCATTTCTGACGAATTGCCTCGGAACACGCGTGCTTATCGCGTCGAATCGCCTCAAATCGAATCATTCGTTACTTTAAGAATCCATTGTTCCTCTTTTTCTTTCCTCCCTCCGGCACGAGCGAGGCTTTTTACGCTCTGATATTATCAGCGACGTCTGTACACACGTACGCTACCGCACACCGCTGCAAACCTCGCATTTGCATTCCTTATTACATATTTGCATATCTAAATGCACTTAACTCATTCATCGAACATGCATAATAGCAGACAATTCAAGAGAGAGAGAGAGAGAGTTAGTGAACCCGATGAATACTCGGTGCTCATTCACGAGATACCATCTCGTAATTTCGAATGCGCAATTTCACTCACGGAATGTGCTTCGCTCTTCTGTATGATAAAGCGCGTAACAAACTCAATTAAACACGATGCAAAAATTCATAAGCGCGAGAACGCTAATATTTTCAATATTAAAATCCTAATATTTCTCGAAATGTTTCAACAAACAAATGGAACATTTCTGAAAAAAGAGTGAGAAAAGAAAGAAGAAAAAAAAGAGAAAAAAGTGATTGCAACCGATTCCCGATTGCTTCACGACGTCGTTACGTAAACCATCTCCCCTTCCCCCCCCCCCCCCG
>NW_022639630.1:519222-528794 GCF_010583005.1 Odontomachus brunneus | reverse complement strand
AGGAATTTCACGTTCAACGACTCGACGAGCGCATAAAAGTGAACCTTCAAAGAACGCGCGCGCCTCGATCTCGTTTGCGTTGGTTTTGCGGGTGGCGGTACTCTCGATCATTCGCGCCGCGCATTCGTACAATTTATTGTTACGAATGCCGGCGCAAATGTACCGTTCATTTTCTACGAGTGCGCCGGCCTTGAGCAAGGCCGTGGCATTGAAATCCGAGCGCCGCTTTAATTTATACCAGTCGTTGAACTCCGGCACTACTGGCTTATACGACTGCTTCACCCAGTGAAACAGCCGCCGCAGCCGCATAATAGTTTACGTGCATACGCATGTGTTTACACAAATGCGCCGCCGTACTCGCGAGCAAACGAGTGACTGAGATAAACAGACAGAGAGAGAGAGAGAGAGAGAGAGAGAGAGAGAGACGCGCACGCACACACACATGTACACACAGACGCGACCATAGATCAAAGTTTCATTCACCATCGATTTCCCATGTGCTCTTTAAATATATACACACATGAAGCGTGAAAACCGCACGAACGGACGCGTTCTATATTTTTCCGAGATTTGTTTCTATTTCCCGTTCGCATCTCTTTTCTCCTTTCCTTCTTTTTAGTTTTCTTTAATAGAATATTTGGCACAGCCGTAAATAAATCACAGCGCCAGAATGAAATTGGCACGGTTCCAACGGATATCGATATTCTAAGACGCCGAGAATCGCAAATGCGATAAACGAAAATCGAGAGCAACACTTCGGGAAATATTAATCCATGCCACATACATATTCACGTGCGCGCTTTTCCGGCTCATCGAGTTTCACACATATCTACTGCAATTTCATTCACCATGCACAAAGGAAACTATCATTTTGCTGTTAAAGAGACCGATTATTCAGTTTACTTTTCTTCTCATAAGTAATGGTTATTTTTAGCAAAGTATTTTCATGATAAAAAATAGTCTTCAAATATACTGATCAGGTTTTTACATTACAGTACAAATAATAAAATATTCAATAACTTACCACATTAAAAATAATTGTTAATGAGAAGTGAATCAACTCAAAGTGAAAATTTATCGAAAATACATGTGGTGTTTCCCTTTAATCGACGCAATCATTACCTTGTTTCATTCCACATTCAATAAGTAACAAAGATGAGATAACTGTGATTGGTCGATTGACTTATCGATTCAGTTTTGCTAGTATCTATTTCCCAAAAAACCGAATTAGAATCGATTTATTCACAGGAAAATACAATCAATTCTCAAATATTGTATCTAAACCGTGAACCACTAATTCACCGTACATCGAGTATTATATGAATATACTTCTCCTCGACCTCTGACCTCGATTGTCATCATGAACAGCCGCCGCGTGCCGCTCGCGCAATTTTTTCACTTTCTTCACAAGTTGCTGAGAACTCAAGGGAAAATATCGTATCCCCGTGTGTGTTCCTCTTTAAGATCCCATATACTTCAACGATAATCCATTATTCGAGCGAGAGCCCCGAACATTAACCGACAGTGGCCGCCATTATTTTCGGATATATGCGTATCGTCTAATGTAACGTTGCCGTGTCGGAACTCGTAAAGACAGCCGATAAAACACGCCAGTCTCACAACGAGAGGAGCGCAGGGAAGCTAGTTTTCCTATGCGTGCACACGCGTGTCCCCCCCGTTACATTCCCATTTGACATAAACGCGAGATAAATACATTTTCATGCGTAACACGGTCGACATCGTTCGATGGAAATTACACCCATTGTCAACGTGGCGTATAAACGGCTCGCTTACAAAACGCGTTTCGGATGTGCGCTAAATAATTCGTTTCGTCGAAATTTCGCTCAAATCTGTGCATGTGCCACGTAAGTACGTACGTATATGCGTATACACGCGAAAAGAAGAGAGAAAAAGGAGAGAAAAACTCGAGAGACACGAGAGGATATTACGTATCGGGTCAATGAACGACGATCAATTAAGTTCAAGGTGTGCCTCGCTTTTTTTACACGACCAACTGGTTAGCGATCGCTGTCGCTATACGACGTATCTCTCTGTGAATTTATCAGTTTTATTTATTATTAAGATACAGGGTGTTTGACGTGACAAGACCAGCCACGTGTAAAAATATAACACGTCAATCGGAACCCGAGAATTCCTGACATTTTACAAACAATCATGTGAAATTTCGAGATATTAAAAAAAGAAGACTAACGAACCGAGCGCGCGACGTTGTGGGACGAGCTCTGTTAGCGTGAGATCTCATCGAAAATTACTAAAATGCGACTGTTTCTTAACGACATGCGTACGATACATTCGCGATACATCGAAAAACAATTATCTTCATGCCATTCGCACGCCTACTTTGTCTTTAGCTATCAACCGATATCTATTCTAAGGGCTTATGTCCACGATGTCAGAAATCGGCCCGAGATCTAGAACGGAGAAAAAAGCAACCAATCCATTTGCAGCTTTTATGGAAAGGCGATAGTTTTATTGGTTACACATTCTCGGATCGAGATCTGGAACTGATTTCTAGCATCGTGTACACAAGGCTTAAAAAATAATCGCGTTATTCAACCGATATCCATGCTAAAAGATAATCGCATTTCAACAATTTCAATGAGATCTTATAGAACCCACTTCACAATATCGCGCGTTCAGGTTCATCAATTCTTTTTTCATTAATATCTTGAGATTTCACACGATTGTTCGAAAAATAGCAAGAGAATTTTTTGATCAGTTTGATCTAACCTATCTGCATACTACTGTGTCAAAATTTTTCAGACCACCTATGTGTGTGTATGTGTGCGCGCGCGCGTGTATGATAATCTCTGCTGTCATGTTTATAGATGAGGTTAAACTGAATAAAAAGAAGACAAAAAAGATTCGCCAATAATCGCGCGCGACTGTCTTCGAATTTCCTTTAGTTAACAACTAAAAAATTTACGTGGTTATTTACAAAATGATAGAGGACTTTTTTATTCAGTTTAATTAATTTATAAATACACAACAGCAAGTGTCACTACAGCTCATTTACCGCATAGCGTGTGATCACTTAATAATGTTCTTTAATTAATAACTCACAATTTTTATATAGTTGTTTGCAAAATGACAGAAAAATTGTTTTGTTCCAATCTACACGAGAGTTTTATATGTTAATATTGTATAATATTTTATTTATTACTAATATATTCTTCCTCATCGAAAATGTCGAGAGAGGTCATTATTCATAGTTCATTTATTTCTTCATTTCCAAAACAACATAACTTTCTAACTAACCCAAAGTAAAATTTCGTTCAAGTAACGTTGAAACTGATGGAGGAAAACAATTTTATTATTTATTTCGTTATTAGTTTGTGAAAAGTTCCATTGTTTTGATCGTTTGTACTTCAGAAACTATTGGTATCTCAGCGTTTTTGCTGCAAAAAAATTAACTCAAAATTGCTCAAAGAGTTTGTCAGTATAAATTAAAGTCGTAAGAACAGACACACCCTGTAAATTAATATATATTATGTATTATTTTTACTATATATATTATATATTACTCTATTATTATACAATGATTATACTATACTATACTGTACTATATTATATTGTACTGTATTATACTAGGAGAGAGAGTTATTTGACTACCGGAGTAAGTTGGCAAAATCAATTATTTCTATTCTTCTTTAACAGATTTCAGAATCAAGCAAACAGGAATATCAAAGCTATTTTTGATATGTTTAAAAATCTTAATTTTAGCGAGCTCTCTGCTCGCTTAATTTTGCAATTTGTTAGAAAATATTAAAAATAACCGGTTTTTCCAACCTACTCCGGTAGCCAACAAGCCCCAGTCTTCCCTACTTACTGCAATATAATGTTATGACAAGTTACTATGCTATATGATTACTATTGTTGTTGTTATTATTATCATTTCTATATATATAAATATTTAGTATTCTAAGATTTTAGATAGATAAAGAGATAAATAGATAGATGGATACATAGAGAGAGAAAGGGAGGAGGAGGAGGAAAGAGTGTGCATATTTATAGATTAAACAAATGATATCCATAATGCGGCCGTAGATATTTGTGCCGGAATCTCATTATACACTTACAAGCCACGTAATATATCGCGCCTATCGCTTTAGCGTGTTTAACTAGGTGTACTTGGCGCGTTATCTCGAATCATATTATTATTATCGTGTTACCGTAAAGCGCCGGAATCGCGTTTTGAATATTACGACAATGTTGTTCATTTCCTAAATGGCCTTCAGCTGATATTATTATAAACAAGTATCGCAAGCGTGTGCGCGCACGCCTAAGATTTAAGGCCTCTTGAGCGTTAATTACGGCAATGCAATTTACAATTTGCCGTGATCAATACGAGCAGGCGAGCGGCCGCCGTCCGCGTCCGTGTGAGGTCAATTGGAATATCACACACGACCGCCGACACCTCCCTAATCAGTCACGCTTGCTGATAATGGCTCGCGTCCTCACTGCATATTTAATATAAAATGCGGCTGTCGGATTATGACAGTATTATTAGTAGTGTTAGAAACGCCGACGGCAAACGTAACGAATGCAACGTATCTGACGGATACAATAACTTTATTGTGACGCAATGCAGATCGAATATAAATATGTAAAACGGGGAAACGAGTAAATTCTTCGCGATAAATTTTACAAATAATTCCAAATTGGCCGATTACTCTGGAGCAGTAAAAACACCGAATGATCAATTTGTTTTAGTTCTTAGTGGATTATGTAATCATCTGACTAATACCTAACTTAACATTATAATAACTATGCTATTATCTGGTTAATTGATATTTAAGCTGAATTACTATTAACTCGATAATTCCTATTAGTTTAATCTTTAGACAATTAACATTTAGACATTTTAACGTGGGATCCACGATCTTATCGCAAAAGAAAAAATGAGAGATAAATAGATACATTTATTATCACTTAGAATCTTGTTTTCGAGAAAATAATTTATAAAAGTTATTATGATTATTCGGAAATAATACATACATACATCGAAAATAATACATACATCGAAAAGAAAAAGTAGTTGAGTTAATAAGACTGCGTGAATGAACAAAATTCATGCAAGCAAACGCTTAGTCAATTGAACATATTAAATAGCTGCTGTGATAAATTATCAATTCAATCAATGATTGCGATAACTACATCAACGCAAGTTATTGTTGCACTAATGCGTAATTTGTTCAATAGATATCATATTTCTTTGAAGATGGATGACCGCCGATTTTATCAATCGAACTACTTTATTTTCTCAGTAGCATGAGCGTTTAGAGTTGTGGAGGGGGGGAGGGGGTATTGTTGGGCAATTAAAGTGTACAATTATTTAGTTTTTACAATTTTGGTTGAAATACTATTTGTCACAATTTTCAATACGCATAGAATGTAGTTATGATGGTTATTTATGTTTCTAGAAGAGATACGTGTGTAGACTCTGCCTAAAAGTTGATCACAAGATAAATATGTTCCAATTATAAGTCGAGCCCCCCAATTTCGGATGAAGTTTGGTGCATCAATATACTAAAACAGTACACACTATAGCAAAAATACAGCAAAGTTGTCTATATTCTTTAGTCCTATTATATTCTTTAGTCACAAACATTATTAATGTTTAAAAATATCTAGAATACCATTTGTTTTATTAACTTTTTTAGATTTATAAGTCTGTTAGTAAGTTAGACTATGTACTATTATTTTATACAGAGGCTAAAACAATATATTGTACACTGAAAACAATGAATATAAACATTATTAATATAAAATTGGGTATCGTATAATCTGTAGAGACGCAAAATAATTTGTTGATATATAATTCGGACTTGTATGTGAACGTTTCCAATTATTTTTTTTTTTTCAATTTAAAACCAATTAGACTCTAGTAATTTTTCTTCAAAACTATAGTATTTGTTGCTAATATCGGTATATTGAACTGTCGTTCCTTTAAATATTCGATCTAAAAATTTATACAAGTAAATTAACCTTAAACACGATTCACAATCAAGATCATTACCTTATTCCCTAAAAGTTGACAAGAGGAGAGAGGGACAGAAAAAGAGAGAGATCAAATCAAGCTGGAAAAAATCCCGTCCCGAAAATCCCGGTGATTCCGCGAGATAGCCGAGGATGAAACTTGAGCCCGTTAAATAATTGTACCGTGACGCGACTCCGAGACGGAATCAGCATTGAACGCGTTAACAGTGAGCGCGGAATACGAACCATTATCTCCAGACGTAATTGCACTGCACTTCACTCTCGAGCAACTTCTCCTGCCCATTACAGCGTTACCGTAACATCGCCGGGCGATATCATCACAACGGGTGCCGCGGCTCAATTGATCTCAAATCGTCCTTAGTGTGTTCCCGAAAATTTTCCACGTGCATTCACAGGGACGTGCGTCACTCTCGATTACAGCGACAATTACGCGCGATTCAATCCTCCAATGACGCGATAGCAGATGAAACAATCTCTCTCGTGCACTCTCCGCCTCTAAAGCGCGCTCTCACGCGCACGAGACAACGCCGACTGCAACATCGGCACGGAACGAAACGCAACGAAGCCGCGAAAAGCGAGGGGGAGCTCCGGCCGATTCTCCTCCGCGTCGTAATCCCTAATCCGCCACGCGCGGGCGAAACGGTCGGAAATGCAGATAAGCCGAAGCGCGCGCGGCGGCGGTGACGGCGGCAAGTCGGTATCTCAGGCCGCGCGCGATGCGTCACGTCTATCGATTTGTGATTAAGCATTCGTACGCGACGCGAGCGAGAATGGAGGGGACGATCGCGAGGATGACGGGGGAGACCTGGCTGACTGGCTGGCTGGCTGCTCGTAGACGACGACGACGTCGGCGGCGGTGGCAGTGGCGTCTGCGAGAGAAAGAGAGCCCCGTCGACGTCGTCGTGGTGGTGGGGTCATCGTCGTCCGGTCAACACACGTCATCGTTGCCATCGCGCTCGTTTGGACGAGCTCGCGCGACGCCCGCGTCGCGACGCTAATTTCCTGTTTTTCACGCCGCGCTAATAAAGGACTTTCCACTCTCTCACATTGTTTTCCCGCTAATCGACGGGCTCGCCGGCTGGCCGGCCAGCAAGCGGCTACTCGTGCCGGCATGGCTGAGGCGCGCAAATCTGTAGCTGATCGATGTTCGCGAATTTTATTCTTGTCGCGGATAACAAACGAGAGAAATCGCTCGAAGAGTGCGATCTTTCTCTTTTCTTCGAAATTCATATTTTGGAAAATGAATTATCGGTACACAGAAAAAATATTGTAGTAAAGATTGCAACAAAATTTTGCAATCTTGCATACAGGAATAATAACCGAAATTACCATACAAGAGAGACCAAGTCTAGTTGGCCCAAGAGGTATGTCGGCTATGTGCTTTGTGTATTTATAGCGGAGTTCCATATACGTTCAAACGAAAAAAAAAAACATTCAAACATACGCGTTTATAGATATACCGTGTGTCCTAGAACAACTTTCGAAGCTTTTGTGGAGGCATTCTGTACGGAATGAGGTGAACACAAAAATCGTATATCGTCTATAATCTTCATATGAATACGTGAGACATGATTACGCGAGATATGGTAGATAAACCGAGATATGGAGATATGGTATTTCTGTAGTGGCGACGTCTGTTATCGTATACATTAGGCCAAACTGAACAAAATTCTTCTACCATTTTCCTAATAACTTTATAGATTTTTAATTATTAATTAAAGATTTTTTGGCAAATGGTCGCTCGCAATAATATATTAATGTTATCTAATTAATAACTAAAAATCTATAAAGTTATTAGGAAAAAGATAGAAGACTTTTTTGTTCAGTTTGACCTAATGTAGAAGCACACGACGACAGATGTATCGTTATAGCCATTACAGCTCATCTATCATATCTAGTGTGATCATTCATAAATCTTCTTTAATTAATATCTCAATAATTATTGCGAATATCACAAAATGGTATAGGACTTTTATATTTATTTTAATTCTATGCCTCCATACAAAAACTTCGAAGGTTATTCTGAGACACTCTGTATATAATAAAGTAATCACGATTTATTTAGACTAAATGTACTTTTGAAAACGTGTATCCGTTTACACGTCTTTAAACAGAAACAAGACTCACTAGTCCTTTCTGGCAATCATGGAAGCCAAGGAAGACAATCAACAGTAACATCTACTGCGTATATATGTTTTTCTCTTCTTCGCATGACTAGTCGTAATCGTATAAACAGTTATATTAAATAAGTAAAATGAACATTTCACCGATAATCAGTGAATACTCATTGATTTTCAGTGGAAATACCACTTTACTGCTTTTTTAATATTTCATTGGTTTTAACTAGTGGAAATAAAATTTCACTGCAAATCCGTATATTACAAATTCTTTATACGCTGTGACAAATCCAACTTTCTGTATTTGTGACGATAAAATTACCAATTATCACATGCAATTTGGTTGCAATGACACAGTCTGTGTCATTTGCAAATTACAACAGTAATAGTAACAGACTTTAATATCACCTATATCTTTCAGTCAAATTTTACTAATTGAAGGGCTATATTTTTAACTGAACCATTTGTTATAAATATAACGTTTCAGTGAAGAATACTTTAGAGAGTACATATTTAGAATCCATTTTTAATCTTCCAGTAAGCATGTACAGTCCTCACAATAAGAATCGAATAAATGAGTAGAAGAGTCATTGATTATTTAAAGACTCCGATAGGGCTGTGAAGATCTCTTACAGAGATGCAGGAATTACTAATCAGAATATGTATCCTTCTTATTCTGAGTTGCTAACCAACTTGATTCTAGAGCAAGATGGCTATATTACTGACCAATATGTTCCTATTTGGGTTATTACAGAAGAACATGTGTGTATTTAAATTTAAAGTATCGTTGCGGACATAAAAACATAGAAGAAGGTAATCTCTATCATGTTCATACAGTCAATCACAATTAGTTGTTTGAGAAATTGTAACTTCGAAATTCTGAAAATAATACCAACTGTCTTCCTGGTCTTATTTGATTCAAAATATTATACATGTTTGATTTACTGCAAAACTATTGTAATTACATGATTGTTTTTTACATCATACATTATTGTAAGTACTTTTTTTATATTATACACAAAAAAATATTTTGTTGAATTAATCAAATATGTTTATGATAAAATATGAATGAACCAGAAATTCCAGTTAAAGTTATCAGAATTCTGTTCAAGTTAACAAAATTTTAGTTAACCAAACCAAATTTCTAGTTAATCTTACAATTATTCAAGTTAAATGGCTGAAAATTTTACTTAATAAGAAATTTTGTTAATTTCTGATAATTTAAACTGGAATTTTTGGTTCGTTCATATTTTATCACAAATATTTGATTAATCCAACTAAATGTTTTTTTCCATGTATATACGGTAGATCATCAAATTGATTATTTCTGTAGTAATTTATACTGCATGGTTTAACTTAAAAAAAGAAACATTATATATATATATATATATATATATATATATATATATATATATATATATATATATATATATA